>NC_134478.1:34746358-34773858 GCF_964194025.1 Convolutriloba macropyga | reverse complement strand
TTTTATGCTGTTGTTCACATCAGTTGCATTTTCTATATCTGATTTGTGGATAATTTAGCTTATTCTGAAAACAGTTTCAATTAAAGTGCTATTCAACAAGGTTTAAACTGCAACCGAGACAAGGAGTTGAAATTACATTTGATTGATTTTTTATTGGAAAGTTAGGGACCTAAAAGATTTACGAACCAGCGGAGTAAAGTTAATTTACAAATACAACACAGCGGCGAGTAAACAGTCTGAAACTCCTTCTTTTCCCAGGTCAAGTTCGCCTTCGGCGGTCAGAAGTGGAAGACCAAATGTCGAGTGAGGAAGAAACCATCTTCATCTGGCTACCCTGGATACGCCACAATGTCCTCTTCCTCATCCACATCATCCTCTTCTGGTAGTATGCAGGAATGGACCACCACCACTGGGGTATTCTATCCAGTCATTGGTGGAAGGTTGGTAAATGGGCATAACCTGATTTTCAAAAATAGGGCTACATGTATCGAAATTAGCAGAAAAAGATGTTATGAGTTTAGACACGGGAGTTTTCTAAAGTGTCCCTCAATTACCTTTTCTTGTCTTAAATTCTTTGGGATGACAAATTTGCACGGTAGATCTTGCCGTAACTGTGACAAAAGAAATGAAAAGTTAATAATAAGAATTCGGCCATGGCATTTTCAAAAGAAATTTTGGGTTTCGGTAAAACGACAATTTTTACCTGAAAACAACGAAAGCACCCTTTTTTCGTCGACAAAGTGGTTTTGTTCGGTGTTTAACTTGGGGAAGCTGTGGTACTGTAAGAAGCGTCGAGGTCTCAAAATTCGATTTGTAACTCTTGACGGCATCAGTCTTGAATCAAACAGACCGAAACCTTTTAAAAATTAAGATGCAGAAGAAACCAAACATAACAAAGTTTTTCATGTATCAAACCGACAATGCCTAAGCTTACTAATAGAAGTTTTTGTTTTGTTCTGTTTTCTCGAGTTTTTTCATGATCTCAAAAACTACTTATTTAGGTTCACAATAACAGTAAAATCAGTGAGAGGAATGCTCAAATTGCAAACAGACGTGGGACAGACATTCATGTACACAGACAACATGTACAGCCACGAAAACGTCACAGAAACTATAGGTAAAGAACAAAGGATTTCGGGATTTCGACACTATAGATACGATGAAACAAACCTAACAAGTCCACATTTCTAAACAGACTCCAAAACAAGGCACAAGCAGACATCTAAGATTTGAAGAGCTTTGAAAAATTACAAAAATCTACAAACCACAAACAACTTCAAAAAGGCAAGAAAACTCTAGAAATCAAGCAAGGACCCATAGCTAGAGTTTAAAGCGAGCAAACCCATCAACACAAAATTGCTATAATTGCAGAGGTAAAGACAGGTTCAGACATTTAAAAAATTTGCACAAAACGTGATTTGTGAAACGAAATGTGGTAAAATTAGGCGTTTCCAAAAAGTATGGAGAAGTATAGACACGAACAAAAAATAACCGCAAAAACCACAATGGAAACAAAAATTAGACTGAGTAGAAAAGAAGGATATAGAGTAGAATAGAAGGCATAAAAAGATATTGAAAACTCTTCCGAACAGAATTCACTCGATGAAGAGAAATGACAACAAAAAAAGCCAAATAATTGAGACCATCTAGAAAAACTCCGTATTCAGCCGTATTCAGAATAAAAGAAATTTTGAAAAACATGAATCAAAAAATTTTATACATTGCCCCGTACTGATTTTACCACGACAAATAGTAAACCTTTCAACGTATAGCCAAAGAGTTAACTCAGACATTAAACCAATGAAATGTTTAAGCTCAGCAATACATTTTTAACATACCTACAACCACTATCAAAATATCAAAATGAGGGGTAATAGAACACAACGCTGGGCAAAAAAGGACTAGACAACATCAAGTTCTCAAGAACAAAATTTCAAAGCTTGTACCAAAACAAAACCCAATCCTCTCCACAAAGCAAATGACCGCTTTGAAATCTTGGCTCCATTAAATTACCTACGGTCCTAACACAGTTACTTTAATTATAATTAAAAAGGTACAGTAACAGGTAGTAATGGATAACCAGACAATACTAGAGCGCTTGCAATTAAACCTTCTGCAATAGAAAATTTAGGCAAAGTCGTTTTCAAAAGAACTAACCAATATAAAAACACGTATAGCCCAGGTGCAGACCAGTTCAGACCTCAGGTATTAGATACAGAAAAAATTAACAAAACAAAACTTCCCAGTAAATAAAAACCCAATAGTCGAAAAACACAATCACAATCCAATCAACAAAATTAAGTCATAAACACTCTCCAAAAAGAAAAAAACGGAGATCCGAAAGACTGATGAATACATCATGAGTCATTATAAAAGGTGATTATAACTGCAAAACTTTAGAGTCTCGGTCTTGATATGACTCAAGGTCCCTGCAGAATCATTAAAGCAAAAAAAAGAAACCAGGAAACCAGAGGACGTTTTGAAACCGACGAAAACCGACGCTTCTTACGTTTTGAAACCGACGAAAACCGACGCTTCTTATGTTTAAATGGCGACGAAAACCGATCAAACCGACGAAAAAAAGGTAAGGGCTTTGATCGGTTTTGGCGAAATAAAAGCGACGAAAACCGACGATTTCTTATGTTTGAATCCGACGATATTCTCAACTCGGGAGGGCCAAGCAGTTTCCCCACTGAGACTTAAAATGTGATGGAAAACCTTGAAGCTATTCTCAGCGCCACAGACAACCGTGAATGAAACTAGGGCGTACTGCAACTCTCCACCAGCCAAAAATTACCTCGACCACCAAACGGAGGAAACCCTCAAGACAGTAGTTACCAGCACGCAGCCATATTCTTCATACCTGGGTTTCAGATGTAATTTACAGTTCAAGCTAATCACCCATCTTCAAAGGAGTGTTAATAGGTAGTTGCCTAGGCTTGCTCTAACCTCTCACTGCATACAGTAGTCCGAATTACAGATAACCTGACTGACCATAAAAACCCCTAGATTCAAGGACACTGCGAACTTGAGCTGGATAATTGAATCGAACCATTTATTATAAATACGGTTTGTAAGTTACACTTGTTTTGCGCCTTTTTAAATCCGAAAAATCAAAGTATCATAACAAACCTAGTCAAGCTTACACGCCTATCTTGTAAGATCTTGTAAGAATCTTGCAAGAGTCTTGCACCAAATTGTATAATCTTACAAGAGTCTTGCAAGATTCTTACAAGAACTTACAAGATAGGCATGTAATCTTGTAAGAGTCTTACAAGATAGGCGATTTCTCTTGCAAGAATCTTACAAGATAGGCGTTTTCCCTTGTAAGGTTCTTGCAAGATAGGCGTTTTCTCTTGCAAGAGTCTTACAAGATAGGCGTTTTTCGTACAAGAATCTTACAAGATAGGCGTTTTCTCTTGTAAGATTCTTGCAAGATAGTCCTTTTTAATCGCCGGGGACCTAAAAACATGGTTTTAAATAAAATAGCAAACTTCTGTCGGAAAATTATCTCAAGTCTGTTTAAAAAACTGACTTTGTTGAGATTTTTCCAGTATGTTCTGGGTGTGTTCCCCTCCTCCTTTTCTCATTGCGATTATACAACGTTTTTCACTGTTTCATTATGCACCTGCCGAAAATCGCAAATGGTCACTTTTGTCGACCTTCCAATCCGTTGTAATCTTGTTCTATAGCAGAATGGCACTTCTACTGAGGCTGTCACATAGCTTAAAGAAAAAAATCAATGTCTAAAATTTTTTTGTCGGAAATCAATTTTGCTATCAGGCCTGAACAAAAAGTTTCTTATCAACTTCACCGTAAACAAGGTATTTGAATTATTCTACTCGAGAAAAATTTTCTGATAATTGTTTCAATGGTTTTCTCAAATATTTATAGCAACCAAGTTTGTTCACGGCTCTTAACACTTGGGTCCAGAACTAAAAAATTCCATTGGGACCACAATTTTTAACATAATTTTGCCTTTTAATTCACAGCTTTCAGTTAAACAATCAAAACAAAGTTTTTAGAATGTTTTTATTCCGTTTCTTTTAGTTTCTTAATTTTTTGATGTGTTCAGAAAACGCCTATCTTGTAAGATCTTGCAAGACATCTTGCAAGATAGCCAAGTTTTACAAGAAGGCTTAGACACGCTCATTTTGTAAGATCTTACAAGATGTCTCACAAGATAAGCGTGTGGTTGCAAGATCTTACAAGATAAGCACTTTTTGCAAGATTCTTACAAGATCTTACAAGATTGGCGCGTAAGCTCGACTAGGGAACGGTCACTAAATGCTAAAAAACATTTTAAATATAACAACTTGTAAGGATAAATGTCCGGGAGTTTTAAAGTTTTTGGAGGTAAAATTTGTAAACTTAAATTTGAGGTAAAGATTTTCGAAAATTAATGGACAATCTTTTGCTACAGTAACTGCCGGTCACAGTAGCGTCGTCAAAATAATTGTTTTGCTATTCATCTTCTATATGAATTTCTGCAAAGTTGAACCCGGAGACGCTTTGTGACAATAGTCTTTGTCAATGGAAACAAATTGACAACAAATTATTATATAAACAAAAAATGATTATGTTTCAATGCTTATTTCTTGCAACCTCTCATTCTTCAAAGATAAAAGCAGATTTTCTGAACTCTACAGAAATTTTGTTCTATAATTTGCAACTTTATCGTTAAATTGGTTAATAATCAGTTAGTTTTCAGTTATAGTTAAAATTAATTGGGCAACGTCTATTGATAATCGCTATTTAAACCATAATCTGCCCAGGCCGGAGAAGGGCAATAAACTGCCTGAGGAACGTACAATGAAAGCAGATGAGGATACTGAGTTTGAATTTCCCGCAGAGACCAACAACTAAAATAGCAGAAAACATGCGAGCACCACCTATGTGGGCATCAGAAGACATGTCGGCTCACAGTGTGGACTCTATAAATGAGACTAGGGGACTTTTTGGGTTACTTACCCCTGGCTTGCTAACATTGCTAATACATCGAAAGAAAGCTGTGCCTACCAAGTAATTTTTGTGTCTTTAGTGGTATTATTCGCACTTCAAGGAGTAATACGACTATCTAAAAACCATAAAAGTTTTTAATTTCACTAGCAAGCCCGCAAAAGCATCACAAGAAAATCATTTAAAAGAATAGAAGGTTAAAAAATCAGATTTTTTTGTACCACCTAGGGTTGGAACATATGCCCCTCGTTCAAGAGCAATAGGTACTACGATTCGCTACCGATGTGTTTGGTTTGTGTATATTACCCTAAGTGCCAACAGTTTTTTGTCGAACGAAGTTTTCGGCTTTACCTTCCTGAATATTTAAGGAGCGCTAAGACTTTTACAGATAACGAGAATCTACATGGTGGCATACCGTAACACATGTTCTACGTTAGGCCGCAAATTTAGGGAGCCTTTATAACATGCGATGATACGGAGCTTAAACATTCGAAAGTGAAAAGAGAAAGAAACGAAAGAGAAAAGACAGAGGAAAGGGAGAAAACAAAAGGCAGAAAAAAAGCACAGGAGAAAACTGAAAAAAACAGGAGAGAAAAAAAACAGAACAGCAGAGAAAATACAGAGAAACGAAAGACTAAGCAAAGAGGGAAAAGAAAAAGAAACGAAAAAAGAGAAAAACCAGACAGAGAAGAAAGATAAAAGAAAGAAAGTAAAGAAAGAAATCGAGAAACGAAAAACAGAAATGAAAGAAAAAAAGAAGAGAAAAGCGAAAGAGAAAAGAAAAGCCAGAGAAAAGGAGGGAGAAAAGAAAGCAAAAATGAGAAACAGAGAGAAACGCTTGAGAAAAAGGAAAAAAGAGAAAAGAAATAAAGAAGAGAAAGAGAGAACCAAGTGATCAAAGAAGAAAAGATAGAGACAGAAAAAAAGAGAAAAGCAAGAGATGAAAAATATAGACAGAAAGAAAAGAGAAAAGAAAGAGAAAAGAAAGACATAAAAGACAAAAAAAATACAGGAAGGAAAGAAAGAAAAGCGAGAGAAAAGGAAAAAAAAGAAAGAGAGAAAAGAGGAAAAGAGAGAAAGGGGAGAGAAACGAAAGACAATATAAAAGAAAAAATCATAGAAAAAAGCAAACCAGAAAAGAAGAAGTGAAAAGAGAGAAAGAGAAAAGCGAGAGAAAAAAAGAAAAGGAGAAAAAAAGACAAAAAAGGAAACGATACAGAAAAAAAGAGAAAGAAACGAAAGATAGAGAAAGAAGAGAGAAAAGAAATGAGAAAGAAAAGAAGGGCAAAAAAGAGAAAATAAAAAGAAAGAGAAAAAAAACACAAAAGAAAAAAGGCAGAAAAGAAGAGAAAAGAGAGAAAAGGAGAAAAGACCAAACCGACAGAGAAAAGAAAAGGAAAAAGCAAGAGAGAAAAAAATGCAGAAAGGAAAGAGAAAAAAAGCACAAAAGAAAGTAAAGCGAGAGAAAGGAAAAACAAGAAAAGAAAAAATGAAGAAAACGAAAGAGAGAAGAATGAGAAATAAGGCAAAAAAGAACAGGAAAGAAAAAGAAAAAACACAATAAACAAAGGAGAAAAGGAAGAAACAAAAGAGAAAAGCAGAAAAAGGAACAGAAAAAAAAGAAGAACCGAAAGAGAAAAGTACGGGAAAGAAAAGAGCAGAAAAGAAAGAGGGAAAAAGAGAAGACAGAAACAAAAAACCGAAAAGAGAAAAAAACGCGAAAAAAAGAGCAAGAGTGAAAAGAAAAACTGAAAAGAAAGAGAAACGCAAGAGATAAAAAGATAGGCAGAAAGGAAAATGAAAGAAAAGCGAAAAAAAGAAACGAAAGAGAAAAAAGAATGCACAGAAAGACAGAAAGAAAAGAGAAAAAAACAAGAGAGAAAAGGAGAGAAAGAACAGAAAAAGCAGAAAAACAAAAAGAACAAACAAAAAAGAAGAGCATCAGAGAAAATAAAGAGAAAAGCAATTCAGAGAAGAACGGATAAGAGAGAAAAGCAAAGGAGAAAAAAAGAGAGCAAAAAAAGAAAAACAGAGGCAGAAAAAAAAGAGAGAAAAGGAAGAAATAATAGAAAAAAGAAAGGCACAAGAACAGAAAAAAGAGAAAAAAAGAGAGAAAAAAAGACGGAAACGAAGGACAAAAAAGAAAGAGAAAAGCCAGACAGAAAAGAAAGGCAAACAAGAAAAAGAAAAGCAGCAGATAAAGGAAAAAAAGAAAGGAAAGAGAAAAGAACAATAAACTAAAGAAAAAACGTAAGAGAGGAACGAAAGAGAAGAATAGGCGAGAAAGGTATAAAATGAACATCAAAAGAAAAACAATGAATAGAAAGTGAAAAATGAGCAGAAAATGAGCAGAAAATGAGCAGAAAATGAGCAGAAAATGGAAATGAGAAGAGCGACAGCAAAAGAAGAAAGGCAGAAAGGCAAAATAGAAAACACAAAACAAAGAGGGAAAAGAAACAGAAAAGAGCAAGGAAATACAGGAACGAAAAACAGAAAAGAAAAAAAAACAAGAGGCAAAAGAGAGAGAAAGGAAAGAGATAGAAAGATAGACGAAAACAAAAGACAAAAGAAAAGAAAGCGAAACGAAACAGAAATGCAAAAAAGAAAAGGAGCAGAAAAAAAACAAAGAAAAGAGAAAAAGCAAGAGAAAAGGAGAGAGAAAATAGAACAGGCAGCAAAACGAAAGAAAACACAAAGATAGAGAGAAAAGAAAGCGAGAAAAGCAAATCAGAAAAGAAAAGAGAATAGAGAAAGAAGAAAGAGAAAAGCGGGAGAAAAGGAGAGAAAAAGACAGAAAAGAAAGAGAAAAAGAAGCGATACAGAGCAAACAGAGAGAAACGAAAGATAAAGAAGAGAAAAGAAAGAAGAAAGAAAAGAAAATGCGGAAGAAGGACAGAAAAGAAAAAAAAAAGAAGCGATGCAGAGAAAAGAGACTGAAACGAGAGATAGAGAAAGAAGAGAAAAGAAAGAAGAAAGAAACGAAAAGGCGGAAGAAAGGCAGAAAAAAAAAGAAAATCGAGAACAAACGTAAAAGAAAGCGAAAAGAACAAACAAAACTAAAGAAGTTAACGAAAAACGAAATTGAGGAACGAAATAGGGAAGGATTAGAAAGAAAGGCAAAAGAAAAAAAAGATAAAAAAAGGAAAAAAAAAAACAGAGAAATAAACGAAAGAAAGACAGAAAAAAGAACAGAAAAAAAGAAGCGAAAGAGAAGAGAGACAGAAAAAAAAGACAGAAAGGAACGAGACAAAGGCTAGAGAGGGATAAAGAAAAAAAGACAGGAAAAAAGACAGAAAAGACAAAGAATTGAAAAGATAAAAAGAAGATAAGGAGAGAAAAGAAATCGAGAAAAGCTAATCAGAAAATGAGAAAAGAAAAAGAAGAAAAAGAAAAGCAAGAGAGAAATGGAGGAAAAAGACAGAAAAGAAAAGGAAAATGTAAAAACAGAAAAAAGAAAGAAACGAAAAATAAAGAACAAAGAGAAAAGAAAGAAGAAAAAGAAAGGCGAAAGAAAGGCAGAAAAAAAACAACAAAGGCAGAAAGGCAGAAAAAACAGCAAAAAACAAGAAACAAAAAGAAAACAAATAGAAAACGAACAAAGGCGAATAAAAAGAAAGAAAGGAAATAGAGAATTGCAGAAAAAAGAACAAGAAAAGCAACAAACGAGAAAAGAAAGCGAGAAAAGGAACAAAAAAGAAAGACAATCGGAACACAAGAAAGAGAAAAGGAGGAGAGAAAAGAGAGAAAAAGAGGCAGAAAAAAAATAGAGACGAAACAAAAAAAAGACAGTAAAGAAAGACAATAAAAGGAGAGAAAACAAAAACAGAGAAACAAAGAAAGAAAAGACAAAGACAAAGAAAAACAGATAATATGAGAGAAAAGACAGAGAGGAAAAATAATTGAAACGAAAAAGAGAAACAAAAGAAATGAGAAGGAGAAAAAAGAAAAAAGATAAAAGTAAGGCAGAGAGAAAAAAGAGAACAGAAAAAAGAGAGGAGGAAGACAGAAAAGAAAGAGAAAAGGAAGGGCGAAAAGCAAGAGAAAAGAAAGAAACGACAGAAAAGAAAGGCACAAAAGAACCGAAAAGGGAAAAGAGACACAACCGAAAGACAGAAAAGAAAAAGAGAAGCAAGAGAGAAGAAAGAGAGAAAAAAGAGAAACTGAGAAACTGAAGAGAGAAGCGAGATAGAACAAAAGAGGGCAAGAAGGAGAAAGAAAGGCAGAAAACAGAAATAAAAAGAAAGCGAGAAAAGAAAAACCGAAGAGAAAAAGACAAAAGACAGGCACGAAATATAGAAAAAAGAGAGAAAAGCAAAAAAATAAACGAAGAGAGAGAAAAGAAAGAAGACAAAACACAGATAGAAAAAAATAGAAGAATAAAAAGAAACAGAAAGGAGAAAAGAAAAACAGAAACAAAAAATAGAAAAGAAGAGAAAAGCAAGAGAGAAAAAAAGACAGAGAAAAGAGCAACAGAGAAAAGAAAGGACAGAAACCAAAGAGAAAAACACGAAAGAAAAACAGAAAGGAAAACAGAAACGGGAAACTAAAGAGAAGCAGAAGAGGAACGAAAGAGAAAAAAATTAGAAAGACAGATAAAAAGAACAGAAAAGAAAGAGAAACAGATAAAAGAAAGATAGAAAAGAAAAAGACAAAAGAGAGAAAAGACAGAAAAGGAATACAAAGGAAGAAAGAAAAGCGAAAGAGGGAGAAAAAAAAGAGCGAAGTGAAAAGAAATAGAAAAAAATTAAAAACGAAGGGAAAAAAAGATAAACAGAAAAAGACCAAAGAAGGAGAAAAGAAACTGCAACAAACTTGGTTGAGAATTTAAAAACACTACACAAAAGCTTGACCATATATCATTTCTATCTAGGTAATTTAAATTTCTATCATTATTTCTATCATTTAGAAGGAAAAATTAACATCTTCAATTTCGTTTCGGTAATTGACCTGGACTTAGAGAATCTTTGTGTTAATATCTGTGATGCATCGGCACATGTCATTCAAGGAATAGTTCCGTGTGACAAATTTTTCGGCGATGAAATCATTTTTAAGAAGCAGGTTTTTAGTCAATGACCACTTTTTGTTTCCGCACTGTTTCGGTCATTGACCTTTTTAGCACAGTCAGCTGTTCGGTCATTGGCAGCTTTTCGGTCAATGACCTATTTTTGCATCCGCGGCTAATCAGTCATTGACCTTTACGGTATAGGTAGCTTTTCGGTCAGTGACTATTTTGGCAATGGCAAATTTTTGGTTATTGAACTTTTTAAAAAATCATGAAAAACGATTTGGTGCATATTTAAGGTGCCTTAAAACATGTGAAGATTAGGAGTTTAAAGAAATTGGTATAGGTATTGGACTTACCTTTAAAACATAGATTGAAGATAGATAGATAGAGAGAGAGAGAAGATAGATAGGGACAGGAGAGACATGGAGCACAAAAAAGTGTGAAACGAGGAGAGAATTGGATAAAGAAGAAACAGTTGTGACGTTAGTGGACAAAAACCCCGACAAACTACGCGGCTCGACTGCTCCTTAGCTCAACTCATTGCGCTGCCGCTCCTCGACCCCCGACCCCGGTTCAAATCCGACTGTTGTCAGTCGCTTTTGCCGGACAGCACGTTTAAGGGCCGCTAAAACATGTTAAGGTAGGCGCTTAAACATGGTGTTCAGTGGCTCTGTCGACGTTGAATTAATATATAGACTAGCAAGCCTGCAAAAGCATCACAAAATCATCCGAGCAGGTTTAAAAAAATATAGGATTTTTTCGTGGCAACTCGGGCTCGAACCCATACCCCTCGTTTAACAGCCACAGCTCTTGCTTCTTAGGCTACCGATGCGTATTTTTCGCGTCCATTACCTTATTTAACAGCAAATTTTTGTTAAGCGACAAATTTGGCTTTGCTGTAATTAAGGTGCGCTATGTTAAACGAGCGCAATGAATTAGCATAAACCGAGCTTCCACAACCAAAACTTCTACAACAAAAAACAACCAAATCCCAAAATTATTTCAGAGTACATTATAGATTCTTTTCCTCCCCTACTTGGGCTTGAAGCCATGTCCCTCGCTTGACAGCTATAGCTCTATTCCATTGCTACATAAGCAAAATTTTTATCAATGTCTTTTTTGTTTCGCGTGTTTTTGCTAAGCCGTAAGCTACAGCAGAACAGGCTCCTAGGCATGATTGTGTGGGATGCAGTCTTAAGGATCGCTAAAACATGTGAACATAGGAGCGCTGCTAAACATTGCGTTCAAGTGCGACAAAGACAAAAAATATTGGTCGATGGCTTTTTGTCTCGCTTGTTTTTGCTGAACCGTATGCTTAATGAGCAAAAAAACATTTACAGATCAGGCACCTAAGCATGGTCGTGTAGGCTGCATGTTTAAGGATCGTTAAAACATGTGAAGATAGGAGCGTCGTTAACCACTGCGTTCAAGTGCGACTTACATTTAATATATTAGATAAAGAAGAATCAATAAGAAGGGAATTAAAGAAGGTAGCAAGAAGGAAACACAGTAGTGGATGAAAAACAAGATTCACCATTTTTGAGACCAAAAACAGAGGCCATTTGTTGCACCGACTCGGTCTCGAACCCATGCCCCTCGCTTCACAGACACAGGTGTAACCCCTTGCACTACCGACGCCTGTTACTGTTGTCCATCCGTAGTGGCTTACGAATATTGGTCGATGGCTTTTTGTCTCGATTGTTTTTGCTCAGCCGTATGCTTGATGAGCAAAAAAAACCTTTACAGATCAGGCACTTAAGCATGGTCGTGTAGGCTGCATGTTAAAGGATCGTTAAAGCATGTGGAGATAGGAGCGTTGTTAACCATTGCGTTCAAGTGCGACTTACATTTAATAAATTAGATTGACAGATTTTTCACACATGCTGTTAACTGTTAAGTGCCATTCTTATGCACAGATAAGGCTCTAGTGCTAGTGGATGAAGGTAGTCAACACGGCTTCATTCTGTGGGTGACTGACAGCGTAGAAACACCCTTTTTAAGTGGAACATGCTTATGAAAATCAGGCTTCGATGGTTCAAAGATCATCCAATATAAATTGAAGAAGCACAACAATAAGCAGAAATAGTTTTTATTGCCCCTTTTTGTGATAGCCACTTGATATGCGTTTTGATATACATAACCGAAAATGGTTTTGAGAAAAGATTTTTTTGTTAAGAACTGAAGGTTGAGTGGTCATCATCTTGATAATTTCATGGCCGTTCACGGATCATTTCTGAGATTTTGGCCGAAACCATGCTTGTTTTTGTATATTTTGGCATACTATTTCTGCAGACTTTGAGTTCTGCAGGGTAACATAGCACCTTTTAACTAGGGTCAATTAAGTATGTCATGTATTTTGTTTCTGTGCAGATATAACGAGAAGTGGTGCTTTGAAGCTGAGGTTCTCCATCCAGTGGTGTTGGTGTGTAGAAGGAGAAGAAGACTATGTTCCCCCTGTTTCCTCTTCTGTGTTAGAACAGCCTCTCCATATCACTCACACCAACTACAATATCCCTCCTCACGATGAAGATGTAAGTGAAGCAAAACATCCAGGGTCGATGAAAAACAATCCAGGTTTTCCGATTGCATCCCTAAAAATTGGGGGTTAGAAAGGACGGCATTAGCAACCATTAAGAATTAAAATGGCAAGAGTATTTGAGTATTCATGCTAATCCTGATTTCAAGACAGTGGAGTTGATGACAATTATTATATCTTTCATTTTGATAACACGAAATGTTGATGTTATTTCAATTTATTGTGAACTAACTAGTGACACAATTAAATCGCCACAATTGAACTATTTTAAACAAATATTTCAACTTTGGTTTCAGACGGGAAGTCTAAGTCAATCAGGCAGTTATCACTCGGGCAGTTTGGGCACAGGATCCGACCTGCCCCGACTCGACAGCCCGTGCAGAGGGGGAAGTGTCAGTGCATTTGCATACCGTGGCACCAGTTTTTCGACGGGGGGTCACGACTCGTTCAGAAGTGAGCACTCAAATGAAGGGCTGCCCGCCAACAGGCTGACTGTAGCATTGCACAACGTGGCATTGTGTGTGGACCAAATTTATGGTTACTTTGCCCAATTGCATAACTTCGAAAAGCAGGTATTGATTCTAAAGTCTGAAATCGGTCATTTGACTTCAGGGAGGACATTGAACTCGGGAAGTAGTAATGGCTTTTCCGATATAGTATCTTAGTCAAATCAAAACTATATTAGTCAAATCTGGTTAACAAAATTTAGGTTTTATAATAGTTTTAAAAGACGCATTTGAAGAGGTTCGCACAAGATTAATACCAGAGAAAATTTTCTACACGATTGCTATATAGATTTAAACGCTCTTCAAACCGGGCAAAAATTAAGTAAAAAAGTCAATAAATTTGTAAAATTAAGAATTACAAACATTTTTGATCCGGTCATTCAAAATCTCGACAACATATGGCCGCCAACAATTACTCAAAATATACATAAATTACTTAAAATTACCTTAAATGCGCCCTTCAGTTGGAGGGAAAAGACAAAAAATACTAATCAAAAATATTCACCGCTTTTTTGAATTGTACATCTTTTTTGAACTGCACATCTTTTTTGAATTGCACATTTTTTTGAATTGTGAAAACATGTAGCTTCGTGGTTTTTTAAACAATCAAAAATAATAAATTATTTTTTCATAACTGTATTTTATTTACAGGTTCGGAGACTCGTACAGACTCTGTTCCCGGAAAACGAGCGCTTTTCCAATATCCACTTTACGAGTCCAGAATACCTGCGACTGAAATCTACCTCACACTCCACACACGATGACTGCAGCTCCACTTCCTCTGGGACTACTGATTCTTCTAGAAAGTTCTCCAGTTCAGTCTCGGGCAATCGGAGCATCGATCTGCTTCTACTTACACATTTGTACCTCTGTTTACCACAATTCAAGGAAATGTTTACTTTATTTAATATTATAAAAAATGGAAATGTAATTAGTTTGGTTTTTTGATATCGCAAATTTGGTTCTTTCCAATTATAGCCCCCCCCCCTCAGCTGAGTGGTCAGGTAAAATATAGCCCCCCCCCCCTAAATAAACCATAATGGGGGGCTACAATTTCATGGGGGGGGGGGCTATAATGGGAAAGGCCCGCAAATTCCAACCGGATGACTAAAAGATCTAAAATTATTCTGACCCCGAACTTGGGTCGGTGTTCAAATCAGCTCTGAATCATAGTATTATCATTCTGATTTTTATTATTAGCAGAGTTCTGATCATGGCACTTTTAACTCGGTGCATCATGACATTTTCAATTTAATTAATGCCTTTTATCTGGCCATCATGACTTATAACCTGTATGTAATCTGGCCATCATGACTTATAACCTGTATGTATTCTGGCCATCATGACTTATAACCTGTATGTATTCTGGCCATCATGACTTATAACCTGTTTGTATTCTGGCCATCATGACTTATAACCTGTTTGTATTCTGGCCATCATGACTTATAACCTGTATGTATTCTGGCCATCATGACTTATAACCTGTATGTATTCCAGCCAGCACGCACTATAAGCGGTATGTATTCAAGCCAACACGCACTATAAGCTACATGTAATCCAGCCAGCACGCATTATAAGCTACGCGTATTCCAGCCAGCACGCATTATAAGCTACGCGTATTCCAGCCAGCATTAATGAGTCATTTACACGAATTAACTGTAGTCTAGCTACAAAGCGGAACTCTGCTCTTTTCGGAAATCATGCTCTGAGCTCACAACAAATCATGCTCTGTAAAACAAAACGCAAAAGATAACTAATTAATTAAAAGGGAATAATTAATGAAATACAAACAGTTTTATAAATAGTTTTTATAAATAGTTTATAGATTATTAGTTTTATCATAATAAATCCATTACATCAAATAAAACAAATGTCGACGCTTTCAGTTTGATAATTAAAACAGTTTTAGAATTAATTTGTCAACACTACAAGGAACTCCCCCCCCCGGTAGACATATTATGGTGGGGGGAGGATCACAGGATCACGAGGGGGGGGGGGTGAGGAAGAGAATGAGGAGGAGGTTCACGGAGGCGGGGGGATCACGGGGGGGGGGGGGGTTGGGAGGATCACGGGGGGATCACGGGGGGGATCACGGGAGATCACTGGGGAGGGGGGAGGAGAGGAACACGGGGGATCAGTTCCAAAGCAGGAAGTGCCTCTGGATTTCAAGATGCCTGCTATATTTCTCGCCTGGAGCGGTGCCCGCATGTTGTAGTCGGAGGGAAGCTGGCAGCATCTACGGGTTCTTCATAAATTTTTCAGCCCTCCCTGGCCAGCCTGGTGCAGCTGAAACCGTTGACACTTGGCACCACATCCCACATCGCGCATTTATGAATGACTTGGGAATTAACAATGACCTCGCATACATCTGAAAGATATTAAAGCCGCCGAAAAACATGTATAGAGAGGAGTAAACATAGAATCATGACTGTTATAGAAATAAAACAGGAATGAAAGCGGTTATATTACACAAACGTTAAAAGCAAAAGCTATGACATTCGATAACATTGATTAAATTCCAATGTGAGCTACCACTTCATGACGAATTCTTCGAAGACCGATAAGATAAGGGCCGCCATATGGCGGTATCCATGGCCAGAGTGATCAAAATGATGGGCTTCTCGATAATGAAAGTCCTCACGCTTTACAATTTTTGGGCTTTTATAATGTTTCCCAAGTCTCTCGCTCAAAAAAATATTATTATTTGTAACAACAACTGGATCTAGGTCTCTCCGAGGCAGGTTTCCAGAGAACTTCACGTTTGTAGGCCAAACATTATTAATGAATTGTTGATATTCGTTTAAGATGTAGTCAACCGGATGGTCCCGAACATCGTTATCACCAACAATTACAAAAATATGAGTGTACTCTTTGGCGAAATCAACGAGTTGATTGAGATGGACGCAACGGCGACCTCCAACTCCGTCATAAAGAGCACTATAACAAGAATTGTATAAAAAAAACTGAAATTTCGAAAAAAAAATCTGACAAACAATAACCCGTATTGTTGAAGATATTGATCCTCTAGAAGATGTGGCGTGGCATCCCTCAAGTTAGAGTCACCGATGACTAAGAAGCTCATCTATTAAAAAAAAGTCACTGAAAATAAGACTATCTATCACTTGGCCACGAAGGCTAATAAACACACATTGAAAAGACCTTAAAACGTCAGAAAAAGCCAAGTCAACGTCGAAAAAAGGTTTTAAACGTCAACAACATTAAAAACGGTATTAAAAAAGGTGTTAATAACGTCAGAAAAAAGCCCAGAAAAAGGTCTCAAAAACGTCCGAAAAAGCCCAGGCAACGGCGAAAAAAGGCCTTAAAAACGTTAAAAAGGCCGGGAAAACACCAAAAAAAGTCTTTGAAATGACAAAAAAGCTGGTACAACATAAAAAAATAGTTGATAACGTCAGAAATAGTAAGGAAACCAACAAAAAAGGGTCTTAAAAATAACAAAAAAAAAGCCAAGGTAACGGCGAAAAAAGGCCTTAAAAACGTTACAAAAGCTGGGACAACACCCCAAAAGGTCCCGAAATGTCAAAAATAGCCGAGAAAACATCAAAAAATGTGTTAATAACTTCAGAATAGCCTCGAAAACGTCAAAAAAAGGTCTTGATAACGTCACAAAAAGTCAAGGCAACGTCCAAAAAAGGTCTTGATTCGTCAAAAAAGCTGGGACAACACCACAAAAGGTCCTGAAACGTCAAAAATAGCCAGTAAAACATCAAAAAAAGTGTTAATAACTTCAGAAATAGCCTCGAAAACGTCAAAAAAAGGTCTTGATAACGTCAGAAAAAGTCAAGGCAACGTCCAAAAAAAGGTCTTAAATACGTCAAAAAAGCTGGTACAACACCACAGTCCTCAAATGTCAAATAGCCGGGAAAACATCAAAAATGTGTTAACTTCAGAAATAGCCTCGAAAACGTCAAAAAAGGTCTTGATAACGTCAGAAAAAGCCAAGGCAACGTCCAAAAAAAGGTCTTAAATACGTCAAAAAAAGCTGGGACAACACCACAAAAAGTCCTGAAAAGTCAAAAATTGCAGGGAAAACATCAAAGAATGCGTTAATAACTTCAGAAATGGCCTCGTAAAAGTCAAAAAAAGGTCTTGTAACGTCAGAAAAGGCCAAGGCAACGTCTAAAAAACCGCATTAAAATTATCAAAAACGTCCTGAAATGTCAAAAAAGCTGGGACATTATAAAGAAAAGGTGTTAATAACGTCATAAATAGCCAGAAAAGCATGAAAAAAAGGTCTTGATAACGTCAGAAAAATGCAAGGCAACGTCAAAGAAAGTTCTTAAAACGTCAAAAAAAAACTGGAAAAACGAGAAAAAATAAGTTAATAACGTCAGAAATAGCCAGCAAAACAATCAAAAAGGGTCTGAATAACGTCAGAAACACATGAGGAAACGGCGAAAAAAGGCTTTAAAAACGTCAAAAAATCCGGGACATCAAAGAAAGGTCCCGAAATATCAGGTAAGTTAAGCAACTCTAAAAAAAATAAGCAACTTTAAAACATAAGCAACTCTTCTCGAAAAAAATCTTAAATAATAAATTTTTCAAAAAATTTTCGTCAGTAATTTTTTTCCAGTTCGATTGCGTTTTTACTTGATTAATGTACAAATTAATGGGAAATTGTTCTCAATATTTGGGTCATAAAAGCATCAGAAGATTTTGGTCAGTAACTTAGTTTTTTTCCAGTTCGATTGCCCTTCCACCTGATTAGAAATTTCTTATCTTAGCGCGAGAATAAGTTTTGGCATATTTACATCTATGCCCTAAAGTTTTATACCCTAATATGTGAAAATAATAATATATTTGTATATATATATATATATATAATATATATATATATATATAAAATAGACAAATATATATTATTTTCACATATTAGGGTATAAAACTCTAGGGCATAGATGTAAAAATGCCAAAACTTATTCTCACGCTAAGATAAGAAATTTCTAATCAGGTGGAAGGGCAATCGAACTGGAAAAAAACTAAGTTACTGACCAAAATCTTCTGATGCATTTATGAACCCAAATATTGAGAACAATTTCCCATTAATTTGTACAATTTATGTAGATGTTCGCCCAATAATAATTGCGGATAGAAGTCAGCAACCTCAAGAAACTTCAGATTTGAAAGCAAAAATTGTATTACGACCTGAGAAAAATTTAAATTGTTTAGCCGCAATTATGTAACCGTCGCAAAAAACTGAAACCAAAACTTTGCCGACGAATATATCATTTTGAACCAGAGCAATCAATCCACTATGTCCCAACAATTGGAGAGCACTAATGAAATTGATGCTCACAAAAAGAACAGTCTGAAATGTGGGGGAAAACAAGAGAAAGGCAGTTGAGAGCCGGGCGCTATGGCCTAATGCTGTTCACCTGCGATTACGCAGGAACCAAAATTATTATTAGTAATGTTTTATCATTAATTATTATTATTATTTTTATTATTAATATTACTATTATTATTATCATTAATATTATTATTATTATTATTATTATTATTATTATTATTATTATTATTATTATTATTACTTATTATTATTATTATTATTATTATTATTATTATTATTATTATTATTATTATTATTATTATTATTATTATTAGTATTATTATTATTATTATTATTATTATTATTATTATTATTATTATTATTATTATTATTATTATTATTATTATTATTATTATTATTATTATTATTATTATTATTATTATTATTATTATTATTATTATTATTATTATTATTATTATTGTTATCAATATTATTATTGTTAATATCATTACAAATTTAATAATAATAATAATAATAATAATAATTATTATAGTTATTATTATTAATAATATCATTATTAATAATACTATTACTACTATTTTTATTATTCTAAACACCTCAGCTACTAGAATCCCAAAAATTTCAAAAAAAACAATGGCAAAATGATTCAATGACTCAGTAATTGAAACAAATTTATTTCAAAAACGTATAACATCAAGTACTATGTAACAAAATTGAAGAAACAAACAAAGGTACATCAGCTTTTTATTAGAAACAAAGAAATTGCTTGTTTATGAATGCTCAAAAATTGATGATAGTTTGACAAGAAATAAATTTGCGTTGGAATTGAATTCATTCGTAGAATTATCCAATAGAAAAACTTTCTGAAGTTTGTTCACGGGCACCAGTTCTTCAAAATCAGTAAACTGCACGCGATAGAAAAATCCATTCACTGGCCCTAACTCCTCAGTCACTAAGAAGTGTAAAACATTTGCTAGGGTCTCGTCAGAGTTTTCGCAGAATTGTAAAAGATATTGAATTTTTCCAAACTGTTCGATATTGAGATCGTTTTTATAGCAAATGTAGCAATTGCCTAATTTGGAACGTTTGTAGACAGGTGAGTCGAAATACAAATGTTTGTAGTAGAAACGATTCAAAAATTTAGATGTTCCGTATTTTTTCCGGCCCTCTATAAGCGCTGGAGTTTCGCAAAATTTGTTACTGTAATTTGAGCATTCGTTGTGGCGTTTTCCAGATAATTTGCAAAATAAAGGCATCATATTATTATTTAGGGGATGAAAATCGCATAACTTGTGGCGTTGTAAAACCCTTCTACAAATAACCTCGCATTCGGAGTTTGAACCGCTCGCCACTTCACCCAGAGTCCTGTTTGCAGCCTCAAAACACATTGCAGACTGGCAAAAAAGGGGTCCAAATCGTCTTACCTGCTCTGGCAGATGCCTCAAACAGTGGACATTTATGGTCTCAATCTTCTCGTTCCCTCCATGAAATCTAACAATTTCACGGCAAAACTCATCTAGTAACTTTTCGGCAGCTTGCACATTTGTCTCAGAACTAGACTCAAGCAGCAGCCTAATGCCGAAAGCTAAATTTTTTAGGTGTGAGTGGAGATCAGTTGAAATACGATTTAGGAAAACAATTGGACTGACATAAAAGAGCCAATTGAAGAACTCATTGGCTTTGAATTGTGATAGTTCCTCTAGAGACCGTATCTTTCTTGAGTAGGATATAACTTCCCGAGGGCAACACAATTTTGCAACAACTTGTTTAATCTCGTCTCTAGACTCGACATTAAGACTTCTTACACATAATTTTAACAATTCAGGGAAAACGCCAAGAAGCACACAATGCATGTAGTCGATCGGAGCGCTTAGCGGCAGATTATCTACTATCGTAGCAAAAGCGCTCCTCCCTTTAACGCCTACAACGTTTGGCTTGGCACAAATTCGAAGAGTTTCGGCCATATGCACATGAACAACATGCAGAGATGACTCACGCAATTGTCCCTCTTCATGATAAGGATAATAAGCGTGTGTTCTGCCGATTGTCTTTCCTTTGGCGGTGCAAAAATGGCATCCGTAAAAACCATTAAACTTGAGCATGTTGAGCATATGATTTTTTGCACCAAGGTCAGAAATTAACAGTCGCACTTTGAACAAAATTTTGTAACTTGCCTGATTACCCATTTCCAACTCAATTCCCGTATTTAGTTCATCAAATAAATGTGGCACTAAAGTGTCCCAATCTGGATGGGAGCACCCAACAAACAGAGCAGCTAGGACAATATTTTGACGCGCCATTCGAAGGTTAGGTTAGGAGGCAAGTCGGCTACTTGGATCCATACTGGCCAAAGCTCTTTCTTGAACGTCGATTTCTTTATGTTCACGCCGTCTGAGGAAATAACCAGATTGCTATATATTATATTGTTGAAACCAATTTCAGTTACAGGACAAAGTTTCGTATTGAAATCTACATGAGCGTTGTTCTTGCGAAACTCAGAGTATTGGAAAATTTTGGCAAAGTTTCGTTTAAAAATATTACGAATTTGAAACCGAAAAGTCACGACACAAATAGTGAAATTTTCTGTTTTGTTAAGTACCCGAACCTCATCCTCAAATTGCTTCTTCATTCCGTTAACATGAGAGTAACCTGATGGAAACTTATTGTCAGTTGGCAGTAGAACTCTAACAAGGGAATGCAAAGACTCAGCACATTCGTCTGAACAGTTGAATTTAGAGCAAAACAGATCTGTTAGTACGGAAGCCTCTTGAACTGTGACATCGGCTCCATTGAAAAGGTTTTCAACAGTAGGCCTCAAAGCTGGAGTTACAAGCGATTCCGTCGAGCTTTCTCCCCCAATTGATGACAATGAAAAAGAGAAGCTTTCATTAAAAAGCACAGGCGAAGATGCTCTTAAAACGGCAAATTTATCCACGTTCTCAGGAGAGCTCTCAGTTGAATTTGAAATTGTTTGATCATTATCAGAAAAAATTTTGTCCGATTGCGGTGTCTCAAAATCAACGTCAACGAAAGACAATTCGACTAATTGACGCTGAGAGTCATTTTCATCGCAGATTTCGTCAAACCTTGGTACATCGATTACAGAACTACCGAGGAACAGTTTTTTAGATACAACTGATGCGTTTTCTTGCGGTAAATCAGAGTCAAGAGGATCTTCGAGAGAAATTCATTAAATACCTCAACAAGTTCTCTTCCTTTTATTCGTCTTTTTTTAGACCCAGAGACGCTGCTTGTTGTCTCGAGCGATTGGGCTATTGATTCGTCAACAACTTGCTGTAGAATTTCAAAACAAAGTTCATCTAAAAGAATATGAAATTTAATACTTTGTTCAAGAGCTTCGGTATTTTCCTGCTCACACGTTCTGCATAAGCAGGCATTTTTTCCAAAAAAATCACGGCCGTATTTTACGAAGAGTTCATCACCAGGCTTAATCTTCTTTTTCACGCGAAGTTGTATGATTCCAGACTCACTAGAAAAATCATATTCGCAGTTAGGTTGACAGTCACTATTCACGAACCGCACAGGTCCAAGAAGTAAAAGTTGCTTCCCTGTCCTTTCTGAGCACATCACAGAAAGGTTTGTAACACAACCTTCGGGAACTTCACGAACAAAACCAATTGGATTTCCCTTAAAAACGTAGGGTGGTTTGATGACACTTTTCCCTGCATAACGAATTCAATAGCCCCCAAAATTGTCATGGCATACTGAGAACTGAGGAATCAAATTTTGGTATGCTGCACAGATTGAGTTATAGGCATCTTTCCACTTCTCGTCTTTGCTAATTTTTCTCTCGAAAATTGTTTCGTTCATTGGCTCAACACATCGCATTGCAACGCGGTCAGGCGTTTGCACCATCCGTTCCACAGCAAAAGCATCACACTGCGCCATGATCGACCAGTCGACATCTTTTCGAAGCATTTGATCTAAAAAAAATTGGCCTTTGATATATGGATTATGATAAATTAACACTAATATTCCCGCCAGGACTTTATTCCCGCTTTAGAGCTAAATTTAGACTAACCAAGTCCAGTGACTTGATCACTAAGAAAGCACATTGCCATCAGAGCCAAGTCCAGTGACTTGACCCTCTGGGGAAAAACTTTTGAAAGGAGCCAAGATAAAAAAGGAACACTAGAAGGCCAGACTCCCTCAGGCAGAGCTAGATTTAGATTAACCAAGTCCAGTGACTTGATCAATGCGAAAACACATTGCAGTCAGAGCCAAGTCCAGTGACTTGACCCTCTAGGGAAAATTTTTTGAAAGGAGCCAAGATCAAAAAAGAAAACTAGAATGCCGGACTCTCTAAGGCAGAGCTAGGTTTAGACTAACCAAGTCCAGTGACTTGATCATTGAGAAAGCACATTGCAATCAGAGCCACGTCCAGTGACTTGACCCTCTAGGGAAAATTTTTTGAAAGGAGCCAAGATCAAAAAAGGAAAACTATAATGCCACACACTCTCAGGCAGAGCTAGGTTTAGACTAACCAAGTCCAGTGACTTGATCACTAAGAAAGCACATTGCCATCAGAGCCAAGTCCAGTGACTTGACCCTCTAGGGAAAAACTTTTGAAAGGAGCCAAGATAAAAAAGGAACACTAGAAGGCCAGACTCCCTCAGGCAGAGCTAGATTTAGATTAACCAAGTCCAGTGACTTGATCATTGCGAAAACACATTGCAGTCAGAGCCAAGTCCAGTGACTTGACCCTCTAGGGAAAATTTTTTGAAAGGAGCCAAGATCAAAAAAGGAAAACTATAATGCCACACACTCTCAGGCAGAGCTAGGTTTAGACTAACCAAGTCCAGTGACTTGATCACTAAGAAAGCACATTGCCATCAGAGCCAAGTCCAGTGACTTGACCCTCCAGGGAAAAACTTTTGAAAGGAGCCAATATAAAAAAGGAACACTAGAAGGCCAGACTGCCTCAGGCAGAGCTAGATTTAGATTAACCAAGTCCAGTGACTTGATCATTGCGAAAACACATTGCAGTCAGAGCCAAGTCCAGTGACTTGACCCTCTAGGGAAAATTTTTTGAAAGGAGCCAAGATCAAAAAAGAAAAACTAGAATGCCGGACTCTCTCAGGCAGAGCTAGGTTAGACTAACCAAGTCCAGTGACTTGATCACTAAGAAAGCACATTGCAATCAGAGCCAAGTCCAGTGACTTGACCCTCTAGGGAAAATTTTTTGAAAGGAGCCAAGATCAAAAAAGGAAAACTATAATGCCACACACTCTCAGGCAGAGCTAGGTTTAGACTAACCAAGTCCAGTGACTTGATCACTAAGAAAGCACATTGCCATCAGAGCCAAGTCCAGTGACTTGACCCTCTAGGGAAAATTTTTTGAAAGGAGCCAAGATCAAAAAAGGAAAACTATAATGCCACACACTCTCAGGCAGAGCTAAGTTTAGACTAACCAATCCAGTGACTTGATCACTAAGAAAGCACATTGCCATCAGAGCCAAGTCCAGTGACTTGACCCTCTAGGGAAAATTTTTTGAAAGGAGCCAAGATCAAAAAAGGAAAACTATAATGCCACACATTCTCAGGCAGAGCTAGGTTTAGACTAACCAAGTCCAGTGACTTGATCACTAAGAAAGCACATTGCAATCAGAGCCAAGTCCAGTGACTTGACCCTCTAGGGAAAATTTTTTGAAAGGAGCCAAGATCAAAAAAGGAAAACTATAATGCTACACACTCTCAGGCAGAGCTAGGTTTAGACTAACCAAGTCCAGTGACTTGATCATTGAGAAAGCACATTGCAATCAGAGCCAAGTCCAGTGACTTGACCCTCTAGGGAAAATTTTTTGAAAGGAGACAAGATCAAAAAAGGAAAACTATAATGCCACACACTCTCAGGCAGAGCTAGGTTTAGACTAACCCAGTCCAGTGACTTGATCACTAAGAAAGCACATTGCCATCAGAGCCAAGTCCAGTGACTTGACCCTCTAGGGAAAAACTTTTGAAAGGAGCCAAGATAAAAAAGGAACACTAGAAGGCCAGACTCCCTCAGGCAGAGCTAGATTTAGATTAACCAAGTCCAGTGACTTGATCATTGCGAAAACACATTGCAGTCAGAGCCAAGTCCAGTGACTTGACCCTCTAGGGAAAATTTTTTGAAAGGAGACAAGATCAAAAAAGGAAAACTATAATGCCACACACTCTCAGGCAGAGCTAGGTTTAGACTAACCAAGTCCAGTGACTTGATCACTAAGAAAGCACATTGCCATCAGAGCCAAGTCCAGTGACTTGTCCCTCTAGGGAAAAACTTTTGAAAGGAGCCAAGATAAAAAAGGAACACTAGAAGGCCAGACTCCCTCAGGCAGAGCTAGATTTAGATTAACCAAGTCCAGTGACTTGATCATTGCGAAAACACATTGCAGTCAGAGCCAAGTCCAGTGACTTGACCCTCTAGGGAAAATTTTTTGAAAGGAGCCAAGATCAAAAAAGAAAAACTAGAATGCCGGTTTCTCTCAGGCAGAGCTAGGTTAGACTAACCAAGTCCAGTGACTTGATCACTAAGAAAGCACATGGCAATCAGAGCCAAGTCCAGTGACTTGATCCTCTAGGGAAAATTTTTTGAAAGGAGCCAAGATCAAAAAAGGAAAACTATAATGCCACACACTCTCAGGCAGAGCTAGGTTTAGACTAACCAATTCCAGTGACTTGATCGCTAAGAGTTTACTCAGATCAAAAACTCAAGAAGAATAATAGCAATTTTTCATGACTTGTGAGAAAAACAACAAAGTTGACGGGAAAGTACGTTATCACAAAATATTACAGAAGCAAATATTTACAAAACGATAAGTAGTATAAATAGCCTTAGTAGATAACAAAAAACTTTAAAACAGTTTAACATGAAACTTCAACGCCATTCAAGAACCAAGAAAATTAACAAAACGCAGAAGTGAAAGTCGAATGAAATGAGTAAATCCAGAAATACATTGTTTTCTTGTGACTAGAGGGATAAAACCTTCCGTTTTAAATGTCGGCTTCCTCTTCAACAGCCTTGTCTCTGCTTCGTCTCTCAGCAGACCGTAATTGATTGCCTTTGTTGTTGAGGCTCACTTTGGCAAGTTCGTACATAGGGATCCATTTTTGCTCATATTTCAACCGAAACAAGTCTAAAAAATATAAGATGTAAACCAATAATTTCACCTTCGAAAATTGCCGAAGTAGAGGACTTCATAAAAGAACCTATGCATCAGAGCCTAAATTTGTGCCTCTCATACGTAAAAATTTTACACATAAACTTGAGGCTCACAGAATTTTTTCAAAATGTTAAAGAACTACAGTTAAAAATTCTTATTTTTCAAATAAACTCCTACCTTTGAAAAGAGCTTTCCTGACTGGAGAGAAATCTGTCCTAGGCTCTGCACCCGTTTTGCATCTTCCTTTGGGAGAGAGCATGTGCTGTTTTAACTCCTCTACATCCCAGAGCTTCTTCGAAGCGTTTCGACCAAGTATTTGTGCAGTGCTTCCTTCGGTAAGGGCCAGATCCTCCCCCTTTCCGGGACCATGTGGGATTTCAAGCAGAGGTTTTTCTCCCTTTCCAAAGCTCTTCGGTGTTGGAAGAAGAACTCCTAACTTTCCAATTTCAGAAGTCTAGAAACAAAACGTTGGGCTTTAACTCACGAAAAGAACCCGACGCCATTGAACCCGAAGACATTAAAACGTAAACAATTAGAACCTTAAAAATTGTTTTCACTAACCAATTGTTTCACGGCATTAGAAGACATCTGAATCTCGCGAGAATTGCGATTAGCCAGCGACCTGATCTCGGGCTTAAGCTCTTGCATGCAGTTAACAATCATAACCGCAGCTTCACTTATTTTCTCTGCAGCTTCCTTGATTGCATTGGCTGCCTCTAAATCAGCTCGTTTAACCTCCATCTCATCTAAATCCTCTGGATGTAATGTCTTTGGTTTTTTAATTTTTCTATTTGCTGGTGTTGAGCTGTGTTTCGGTTTCGCAAGATGTTCTTGACTTCCTTTGAGCGCTTGATCTGAGACATTCAACTGATTTCCATCGCAATTTTGATTGGGTATTTCGAATTCCACCACGTTACCGTTGTATGCAGCTGCCGAAACGTTCATGTAATGGTTAACATCTTCGGGGTTCAGAGTCACATTGAACTCTGGGTTTGCGTTATTTTCTTTATCATATTCGAAGTCCGTTCTGTGATCGATCTCAGTCTCTTGAGAGGATGTAACAATTTTTGTTTTCTTGGAACAAGAAGGCTCCAAGTCCTCGCGCAAAAGAATCTGACTGATATTTTCATGGAGAGTCAAGTCAGGATCATCGCGTTGAACCACCGGTACGAAACTTACGTTACCATCGGCCTCAGTAACTTGAAGCCTTGCATTTCGGGCCTCTTCTTCCACAAAATCTTTACCCCCGACAGCAATAACTGTTCCATCCCAGAAGAAAGAGTCAGTCCGTGGGTTTTTCATAGAATATTTGACTTGAACAAAATTTCCCTTCTAAAGCAGAAAACGGAACAAATTGTATGGCTTATAGTTGCTAATTTTGGTGGAAATTAACCAAAGCGACGTTACAGGTTATTTGTTTTGGAAGAACAAGATAGCTACCAGCAGAAAACCATTATTTTCTAAGCAAATACTCACCGCGACTTTTGGTCGCTGGAGCATGTCAAGTTTGATGCTCCCGTGTCGGCTCCATATGGGTTGACAAGTATCGTCTTCGAAAAACAGTAGCCAATATCGATTTTCCAGTTGTTTCATTGCAATATCGAGCGCCCTCTTCTTGGTCTTTCTGCCATAAATGTCCAAACCTTTGTTAGCACGATCTGGGAGAAGCTTCTTTTGAGAACTCTAAAAAAGACGAATTAAAGTAATGCACGCAAAGTCAGAACAATTGCTTTCAGTAAGTATATATATATATATGTATATATTTATATACATGTATATAAATAAATATATATATATATATATATATATATATATATATACATGTATATTTATATATATATATAAATATATAAATATATATATATACACATATATATATATGTATATATATATATATATATACATGTATATATATGCATGTATATATACATGTATATATAAATAGATATAAATACATGTGTATATATATATACATGTATATATATATATATATATATATATACATGTAAATATATATATA
>NC_134478.1:34571709-34741158 GCF_964194025.1 Convolutriloba macropyga | reverse complement strand
TGAAAGCTTTGTTTATCAAAGTGTGTAAGAGATTTTAAAAGCTAAATATTTGACTTCTCTAACTTTTCTTACCGCAGCAATTTTCATAGCCAACTTTTTCTTTATGAGACTGCGGTATTGACATGTTTCAGTAGTTTAGCAAACCAAAAAAATCTAGATAATGTTATTGGTAATATGACCGATAATTTCAACATATCATTTTATTCTTCCAGCTGTTTTGCAAACAATTGAACAAACATTTAACGAAAACTTTTTATTCGAATGCTGATCAATTTGTTAAAATGTTACTAGAATGTTTTTTTACGTCAAAATATCTCAATCATGTCTCGCAATATAGCGATTGTTCAAAGAAAATAAAAGTAATGGCGTTTTGAAAAAAATGTGCATTCCACAATATGATGCGATTTAGGCAACTTGTGTGATTTGCACTTGCTCGGTTTGTTTTAGGACACCATTTGAATTGATCATCTTGCAAAATATTTCAATTTTATTTTTAAAAGAACGACATGTTCTGACCAGTCTCACAAATTAAAATTTTATGTCCAATTTCCGATTGTTTTGAATAGTTAGTTATCCATATGCATTTGAAACGTAAAAATGTGCCTCAAAAACAAGTTATTTTGTTTAGCTTTTTTGATTAAAATCAATCTTCCATACGGCAACAGAATGATTTTTTTTGTTCCTGATTTGGCATATTTTTGTAAAGTTTGATTTTAGTAAAAGTTGCCAGTGAGGCATGGCCGAACGCGCTAAATGCGCAGCTCGTTAAAAGTGAAGTATAGGTTCATTTCCGCTGGGGTTTATTTCTTATCTAAAATTAGGTGGGGGGTTTTTCCGTGGGTTTCTTTTCCGAAACCAATACAAGTGGATGGTTTTAAAACATTTTGTTATATATCCAAAATTTTGCAGGGTAGAGTTTAGTTCGCATGTACAATATCATCAATTAATTCGCAAATTACATTTTAAGGTCGCCAAAGCGGTAGAGTCAAATAAGAATAAAGTTGCAATAAATGCTATTTGAGAAACTACTTCAAATTGCAACCCCAGTCTTAGATCAATTTAACCCACATTGCAACTCTTTTACATCACTATTTTTTGCTTTTACAGGATTTATCATGACACCGAGAGGAATTTAAGGAAGGAAGACATTTTAACCGGGTTTAAGTAACCAATTCTTCGTCTACCCAGCTATGTTTACTTTACAAAGTTTAGTTTAGTTTTTTTTACGCAGTTTGTACATAATTAATCCACGATTCAACGTGCCTCCCGATTACTGGTCACCCAGTGATGGGGATGGTTGTTTAATAATTTGTTCTATTTACTCATTCAATGGGAGGGGAGTTATAATCAATTAAAAGAACAGCGTTGCCCAAAAATTACCATTTGAAAATGATCCAAAATTGACAATTAGATTCAACTAGAACCATGATGGTGTTCAAGCCACTGATTTCAATTTGATTTTTCGTAATTTCTGATTTCTCACTTAGGTCGAGGCTCCATTCGAAGTTCGCAATGTCGTCATAAAACAGTTACCCGATTCAGTAGACCAGTTCTACACGACACACGAGGAGCTGGGATCAGGCAAGTTTGGCAGAGTGGTGCGATGCTCGGAGATCGAGACAGGCCAGACTCTGGCATGCAAGTTCATTGACCTCAACATGAGCAAAGTGGATGACATTTTGAATGAGATTGCAATCATGCAAAAGTTGCAGCACCCAAGGTTAGTCTCATTACTCATTATGAACTGGGTAAACCTGGATTTATAATCTGGGCAAACACGTACACCAAAAGGTTGTCTTGAAATTTCAAATCAAGCAAAGAGGCTCGGTAATGTGCGTTCGCACATGATGTTCCGACCCGAGCTATTCTTCATTTTTGACTTAATTGTCAACCAAATGAAGAGATAATCAAAAATACATGTTTGAGTTAAAAAAATCTTTACACTCCAAAACTACTAATTGAGTTAAATAATGCCATGCCTCATTAAAGCGCTCACGAGATCTACCATTAAAAAGACGAGAAAATACGAGAAAAAAAAACAAAATCAGCAAAAACAAAAATTTCAAGGCAAAAACTCAATAATTTTAATTAAAAGCACCTTGTAACAACGTCAAAATGCAACCAGATAAAACCTTAGCCCCACAAATTTATTCTTTCCTAACTACACATCAGATAGGATTTTTCTTTAATGGGAAGAGGTAACAAGTCGACAAAAAGAAATAATGAGACACAATTCAAAAATCAATCAGCATTTTTAAAAACGTTTCATAACTTCATACGTCTCAAAAAAACCTTCGCTTTTAAAGAAATAATTCCCGATAAAGATTTCAAAAAAGTCATTACGAAAACGATAGCACCTCTATTTGTTTAGACTAAGTCATAGAAACGAACTAAATTTGTAGAAAAACTTAAAAAAAAACAAACAAATTTCGAAAACAAAAATTATTGAAGCCATTAAGATAATTAGCTTTATCTGAATTTTGTTTTTTTTATTTCAGTAGTCATCTATAATAATTCAGCTAAAATTATACTGAATGATAAAATAAGTTCACTCGGTCCTTATTTGAAAATCATTGGGATCTGTTACGAGAATATGCTAAAAAACAGAAAAATACTTTTATGAGAACACATATCGAAACGAAACATCAGTTACGAAACAACATCAAAGACACGGTTTTTTAACTACAAGGAAATGAATGAGACCTCTCAGTGATGAGATTAATTTACAAGGTGACAAAAAGAACAAAAACTGAAAACTTTTAAAAAGTTTTGAAAATTAATACTATCATAAACTTTAAGGCTATCCACTATAAACTGAATGCATTGCAAAGCATGATTTGTTAAATTCTCAATTAGAAGCTTATGGGATCTCTCAGAGTTTTACGACTTCGAAAAGAATAAAAAACAGCAAAGAAAAGAGAGAAAAGTGTCGAAGCCATTAAAAAGTGAACTTTTCAGGAATAACTTTCTTTCGTCGAAATTTTTTAACAGCAATGGAATGATTCTTTGCTTTAAAAACGGCCTTCAAAAATCAACAAACATGAACAACTATATCAAGACCACCAAGTTTTTACCAAAACCACACAGTATTAATGCCATTGACTTCAATAGCTTTCAAAGGAAATCAATAAATACGTTGAGTTATGCTTCGATGGGAAGACTATGATCTTTGCCATTCAAAACTTATCGATAGGACACCACAAAAAGTCTGATAGTTGTCGAAGCTATTCAAACCATAAGCTTTTCTCTGAAAAGTTTCTTTATCATCCAATGAACGTTTTTCGAAGAAAATACAACCATCAGTATAACGATAATAATATAAGATTTCAAAAGCAACCAAAAAAATGAGAAAAAATATCCAAAAATTTAAAAAAAATTATGAAAACTCGTGACATTGAAGTCATAAAACCAATAATTAGTTGTCAAAATTGCTATCCAGATTAATTTTAGTTAAGGTAGAAAGAAAGGAGGTCCTGCCATTACAGGAAATGACATACAGTAAAAAAAAAAACTTAAGGTTGGTTAATTATTTCTAAAAAAAAATCGAAAAATTATCTTTAATGTCTTAACAGCCATTAGATGTCCACTCAAGACACTAGATAGGTTCACTTAAAGTTCATTAGGGAGTCTACTGCACTTTTAGTCAACGAGTCTATGTTATAGGATTTCAAAACTTTAGTAAAATCTAAAAAAGAAAATCATAATTTCATTAAAAATTATGAAAAGTCATTGTAGAAGCCAAAAGAAAACAAAAGCGATCCCTCGAAAACAAAATTTTTGTGCACTGGGCTTCATTTGACCTTAAGTGAGGTTCGTCACTTACAGAATTTTCATTTGGAAAGTGACTAGTCTATATGTGACTGTAAAAAAGAAGAAATGCGAAAAGTTTGCTAAAAAAACAGCCCTCAAAGAGAATTTGAGTTTTATTTTTTATAGTAAACTTAACTATGAGACCAAAACTAGCATTTTTGTCACCTTTCGTCTCTAAGGAATGAAAAAATGTTTCATTTAGTAGCTTGAAATGTAATCTTGAATTGATATTTTGAACGAAAATTCAGCTAAAAGTGAACAAAATCAAGCCAAATGTCCTGTGTTCACACAAAATTTTAAACCTTGCTAACTCCTCGGAAAAACCGAAATTCAAAAAATCTTTTTAATTCCTAACTCTACGCTGGACGAGTTTTATAATGATACCACTCACATTTCTCTACGATGAATATATCGATCGGCCAAAACTGTCTGAACAAGAAAAAACCATTTGAGTAGATAGTCCCTCCCCCCACAAGTGGGGTCGGAACAATTAATGAGAGTTAATATATAATCGTGAAAGAATCATACCTACAAAATGCAAACCTACTAAATACAATACTATTAAAATTACCAGATTTGTTCGAGTACAGAAAGCAGCTCATGGGCAGGTTCAGAAAAATGATTCTGATCTTGTATCCCCCTCCCCGCCCGTTAGCCCAGTGAGCATAAAACTTTTATGCTATTTTGTACATATAAACGTTCTATACACACCTGAAACACGAAAATCTGCAAATTGGCGTTCTAAGTGGCACTGGGACACAATAGACCAGATCATGTCGTTTTGATATCCAGGTTGCTGCAACTGTACGATGCTTTCCAAGAGCCCACAAGGATGATTCTGATTCTGGAGTTCCTAACTGGAGGAGAGTTGTTCTACAGAGTGGTGAATACTGAATATTCCGAGAGGACATGCAAGTTCTACCTGATTCAGCTGTGCGAGGCACTCAGCTTCATGCACTCCAACCAAATCATCCACCTCGACTTGAAACCGGAAAACATTCTCCTAGTTAACCCCACAAGGTTCTCTTTTTATAGTTTCAATCTCTTTCGTCTCCACACATACATCCATTAAGCATGTTTAAATTTAGGGACCCCCCAGGCGTATGAACACAAAAAAAAGGATCTATTCTGTTTCGCCCCCCCCCCCCCAGTGTTTTTTATGACCCCCCAGTTACAAATTATATGTTGTTATATAGCACGCTACTATGTAAGAAAAAAGCACGTGCGCCTGGGGGTCATAAAAAATTTATGCTTACTAAGCTGGGGGGCCGAAACAGAATAGATCCAAAAAAAGTTGTTCACTTCACGGTTAGGGGGAGGGGGTGTGTTTACCGATACAGTTTTTGTCTTCTATAGAACGAAGTGGACGCGATGCTTTAACACATAGCAACGAGGTATGATACAACACAGTTTCCAGGGGGATGGTGGGGGTTGGGGAATACATTTCACACTAGAGAGAGACGAGAGTAGCGGATTTCGTTTTAATGTAACACAAATAACTGACTTATGCTACCTGACCAGATGATTTATTCGACATCAAAGTCTACTACGTTTCCCCGCACTTCTTATGATATTCTGTCAAACAATTAAATTATAACCCTAACTTCTGAGTCTGGAATAAATCTAACGCCCTCAAATAAACTGTTCCTAAAGTTACATCAAAGGCGTTTCATGGTCATGTTAAAAACCAACTCTTAATTGTCGAGGGATTAAAAGCTCGGGCACGATGGCGCTTGCAGTCGAGAACTCTTTAGAAGTTCCTAAGCTGGCTAGGATTTATGTTTTAACCTAATTCCAACGCCCAGGTGTGACAAATTTCGAGAATTAAAATATAATGGTAGGCTTCTGCCAAACTTGGTTAATTTTGTTTTTCTAGCATTTTTTCATGCAAATTAGAGTTTTTACAACAGAATTGACGCATTAAATAATAGAAAAAGGGGATCTTTCCCATCATAACTCCCATGAAAAAAACCCATTCTGATTTATTTATGGTAATTGGAGGGATTACATTAACGGCAAGCTTTGGCGAGCTATAATGGAGGACCCGGAAATACAAGTGATCTAAGAAAATGGCAGAAAACACCATTAATATCAGTTTAGGATCTGTGTCGATTTTTGATAGCGAGAGTAGAGGCAAAAGCAAAAAAGAAACTTATACAAACAATCCTTAAACAAATTTCCATTGAAATTGTTGATTTTTATCAATCGATAAATAAAATAATGAAAGCATTTCTTTCAATTATCGGAACGAGAGCTCAAAATGACTAGAAATGAACTTCTAAACCATTTAAAAAAGCAATGAATACTTAGAAACACCATAAAAACAAAAATCACACTGCAGCAGATGAACAAAAAAAACTACTACCAAGAAGTTCCCATAACTAATACCGAGAAAACTCACTCTACCTTCAAATAAGAGAGTGAAAACTTCACGCCGCAATCCACTCGCCTTTTTCTTGCAAATCCAGTTCCGTTGTGACAGAAAATTTTGAATAGTGATAAAACGCAAGTGGCTAGGATTTATGTTTTAACCTAATTCCAACGCCCATGTGTGACAAACTTTGAGAATTAAAATATAATGGTAGGCTTCTGCCAAACTTGGTTAATTTTGGAAACGTTTTAATAGAACAACTTGATAGAGATTTGAGTTTGCTACAATAGAATTGACGGATTCAATAATAGAAAAAGGGGATCTTTCCCATTATAACTCCCATGAAAAAAACCCATTCTGATTTATTTATGGTAATTGGAGGGATTATATTAACAGTAAGCTTTGGCGAGCTATAATGGAAGACCAGGAAAAACAAGCAATCTAAGAAAATGACAGAAAATAACAATTCATATCACTTTAGGATCTTTGTCGATTTTCGATAGCAAGAGTAGAGGCAAAAGCAAAAAAGAAACTTATACAAACAATCCCTCAACAATTTTCCATTGAGTTTGTTGATTTTTGTCAATCGATAAATAAAATAATGAAACCATTCCTTTCAATTATCGGATCCGGACATCAAAATGACTAGAAATGGACTTCTAAACCATTTAAAGAAGCGATAAAAACATAGAAAAACTATAAACAAACAAAAGTCACACTGCAGCAGATGAAAAAAAAAACTAGTACCAAGAAGTTCCCAAAACTAATACCGAGAAAACTCACTCTACCTTCAAATAGGAGAGTGAAAACTTCACTCCGCAATCCACTCGCTTTCTTTCTTGCAAATCCGGTTCCGTTGTGACTAAGGTTTTTGAACAGTGATAAAACGCAAGTGACGAAAAGTAATGCAGATTATATACCCTAAAAAATTTGTTTCCAACGAAAAGTTCTGCGCATATTATTAAAATGTGTTTTTTTAAGTGACAGCGACAATTGAAAAGTGTACCAAAACACCTCACGTGAAAACAGATTAAGATGAGCGTAAAAAAAGCGAAATAAAATAGAAATGTATCACTAATCCCAAAAATACGGCGCAAATCCAAAAAAGCTTGCACCATATATTCATCGGAAACAAAACATATGCGAGCTAACAGAAAAGCACCGGCTGCTTGCGCCTAAAAAAGGGTAGAAAAACTTCTTCATAAAACTGTAACTTTTGCCTAAAAACGGTCTCTGAGATTTCAACAAACAATTCAAGCAAACAAATAAATATCAGCTATCTCTTCGCATTTTGTGCTGGCTCATTCAGATGACTACAATCTCCAGCAATTCAACAGTTTTACTGCATTTCAACAAACAATTAGCGCCTGAAAATTGACCTGATATCAAGATTTATTCTTCTAGTAATTATCATCAACCCAGCAAAATTGAATGATTGCGTTAGGTTTAGGCCTGTGACCACAGCTATTACTCTCTGAGTTTTAAAAAATAATGCGGTGCTTTTTTGGTCTATTCATAGCCATTCATGCAATGCAAGTAATTGCTATTTGTGAGCCGGCTATATGCCACTGGCTGCTTGCACCTCATAAACTGTCAAAAAAACTTCTTCAAAAAATGTCACTTTTGCCTAAAAAACGGTCTCTGTTTTTTCAACAATTCATCAAAAATATAATTATCAGCTATTTGTTCGAACCTTTTGCTGGCTCATTTAGATGACCACAATTGCCATCATTTCAACAACTTTACGTCATTTCAACAAACTATTAGCGCTTGAAATTTGAATTGATATCCAGATTTGTTTTTCTAGTCATTATCATCATGCAATCAATCTACAATGGACAAAAAGTGATACAAAACTGAAAATTTGAGACGACAACAGTAGCTGAAAGTTTCAGAAACCATGGAAAAAACGGCAGCAAAAATTCATTTTTGTTTGCTGGATCAATTTATGGTCTCCTTAAAAACGATATTAGAGAAAGATCAACTGTTGGAAGGTTGAGAGAGAACAACCTAATGTAAATTGTGCATAAGGTAGGCTTGACATAGCTTAACAAGAAGCTCTACTTCTTCAACGTATACTTGGCTAGAGAAATGAAGCCTTGAGGCACAAGAAAGAACGTGAGAACGGGTTAAAAGAGATGCCCAAGTTTGAGAGCTTAAGACCAGTTGGTGTAAATGGGTAGCACACGAGGCTTGCAAGTAAGAGATGCTGGTTCGAATCCAGTACTGGTCCATTTTCACAGTTGCACCTGCATAGATCTCCTAACATTAACCATGGGATCAGCCAAAAGGTTGAACTCTTATTTCGTCCAAACGCGTAGCTAAATCAAACTGATCTTTTATGTTTTTCCATTCATCTCATTTGACATAAAAATATTCCTCCAAACATCCTTAAAACGTCGAAAGTGGCCGAAAATGGATAGTTCCCATAAAAATAAGATTTTTCCTTTTTAGCAACAAAATCAAGGTGATTGACTTCGGCTTGGCACGCGAACAGAAACCGGGCGAATCACTCAAAGTGCTCTGGGGCACAGCCGAATTTGTAGCACCAGAAGTTATCAACTACGAGGAAATATCCACCACAACAGACATGTGGAGTGTTGGTGTGATTACTTACATTCTTCTGAGTGGAATTTCTCCATTTATGGGAGAAAATATGGGAGAAACTTATGGAAATGTAGTTAATGTTCGGTACGATTTCGAAGACGATTCCTTTGAAACTTGTTCACCTGAAGCCAAAGTGTTCATACAGGACTTGTTGATAAAAGAGCAATCTAAGCGAATATCTGCAGAGACGGCACTTAAGCACAAATGGCTGCAGGAAATAACGTCAAACATTGGCAAAAGTTTCAACAAAACTAAACTGAAGAACTATTTGCTCAGACGGAAATGGAGACGCGCTATAAATGGGGTTATAGCTCTTCAACTCATGGGCGCGAATTTGGACAAACGGCAGTAAATTTCCAGATTTGGGAACAAGTAGCGAAACTGCAGTTAAATAGTTATTTCAGCTGAAATTATGAGTCAACAAATCTATAATTCGAGAAATTTTGTAACTGTTTATGTTTGTAGTATACGGTGCTTATATAATAAGATGGGGGCAAATTTCGACAAACATTTTGCTGAAAAAAATTGTTGAAAAAATTGAGGAAATCTGTCAAAATTTGCTAACACTAGGCTTTGTAACAAAATTATTGAGTTGATTTTTATAACAAAATTTTGTTCTTGCTGATGTTTGTTATTTAAAACAACATGAGACAGGTTTGGTAGCCCACAACCTTGTCGGAAAACTTAAACGGAGTAGCTATCGATCGGTTTCCTCACAGGATAAAAAAATCAACAATTAAAAAAAAAGATTTTCATTTGCATTATGCATCACTTATTTGTGTGCAAGACACGAAGAACAACACTGCAAGCCGTCTTCTTTTTTCACCAGCAGAAACTCAAAAAAGAGGCATCTTAAAAATATAGGAAAGGTTAATTTTCCAACTACACTGTACTGGGGTTGGAAATGATAATTATGTAATCGGAAAAGGTGGCCCATAGAGCGTAGAACAATTGGAGGTTTTTGAAAAAAACCGTCAATCACACTTGTTCAAATTTATAAAAAAAACTTAGGTGCGTTTCTTGGCATTTTTAAGAAACGTTGGATGTCCGTCAAATCATCATCTTTAATCAAAATTTGCACTTGTTCACCTGAAAAATATTTCTGAAACCTAATCGCAAAAATAATTTTTTTAATCAAGGGCAATTTGGCACTTCCTTTTCTACAGTTCTATGAGTTTACTATCAAAATGCGTTTCTTACCATTTCATCTTCTTTCGAATTCCTTTGACTATTTTATCAGGAAATGTGCCTATAAATATGGTTCTTCTGAACTCCTTTGAACGACCCATAAACAACGTTTCTATTGTTTCTACATCATCGATAGTTTAATTTTTAGGTTGCATTTTGAGCTCAACCATTCTCATATAATCAAGCTGGCTCTGAGCCAACACGTCCTTTTTGACATAAAACTAGCCGAAGCGTTTGATTGTGTATTTATTGTGTCAAGATCTTCGGCATTTTTTGTTGAAAATATATTCAAATGAACACTTACTTCGCTTGTTCCCAAATTTTAATACAGCACATAGATTTCTTTTTGGATTCAAAGTGTCCGTGGCACAATATGTTATAGAATTTCTTTTCCAAAGTAAAGATATTAATTAGTTCATTGCTGACATGGTTCCAATTTAAATCAGCAGTCCTCTAATTGAGTTTACCGTCCACCTCTTGTTCATTAAATTCATCAATTGTTTTCTTTTTTGTCAACTCAGGCAAACTGGTTCAACTACCATCTCATTGGGTGAGTCGAGCAAAATCAATTAAGATATAAAGTCCCCTCGCATTGGGTGTCAAAAATTCAGCTTCAAAATTGAAGCGACATTCCGCCAGATCATCACTCAATTTATTCGGCTTCTATAGATCTCCCGACTTTTTGGCGAAATATCATGAATGTTGGGCTTTTTCACCCCTTTCGTTGGTTTGTAAAAGATCAAAGCAGCTTCACGAGAAATTAGTAGTCATTCCTCTAGAATAAGCCATCTTTGAACAGGAGTTATCGCCTTTGGCATCTCGTACCTCATATACAAAGGTTTCATGCTCTCAGGATGGCAAAAAGTGTTGTTTTGAGCCAGATCATTGTTGTGGCATAAGGTTTTTACAAAATTTGACAACAATTTATCCGCTAGTCTTTTCAAGAAAATTGTGCTTTCTCGGGACATTATGCCATCAACGCCGTACACAAAGGGAGTAAATAAGATATGCTCTCCTGACATGCTTCAAAATATTTCTTTCGTTTGTCATAAGCGCAGCTCTCTAATACGTCTACCGGGTTTTTGTTGCAGTAGGATATGTCTCAGTGTCAATGAAACGGGTATAAAATGAGGCAGTTTCTCGAGGAATCCCTATTCCCCCGGCTAATAGATCAGCTTTTGAAGCTGTGTCATTCTCTGCGTCCTCTCCGATGAATGGTTCTACTTGTATGCAGAGCCACACCATGACAACCAATTCCCGCAACAAATTTCTTGAATCGTTATGCTTTTGCCTAGTGAGGCCACCTTTTTGTTACAGATGCGCGAATGCTGAACATAGAAAACTTTGCCTCAATCATCACATTTTATTGGAAGATTTCTGATTTGGATCCCCTCGCGTAGAATTATGGTGTCAATAAACTCGTTTTTGGACAGATGAAAATCATCTCTTTCCGAAATTTTCGCTGTCAGTCGGGACGAATTACATTTTTTCAGGTTTCATTCCATCCCCCCTTTTCCAAGATTTGGTTAACTGCTCTGACAGTTCCAGGTATAAATGACCTTAACCTGCCTGTTTTTGCACGAATTTCTACCGTGTTCTGTGGACATGTGAATTGCCTTCCCCAGCTTCTAACTCAGTTGCATTCACAATCGAATCCGCTATGAATCTCGATGATTTTTTAGAAACATCAAAATTTTCTATTGCTTTGCGAGTGGAGTTCATTATTCCCAAAGCGACCTGTTTTGCTGATAAGCAACATATCATACACAGCGTGTTATTCATTTTACTAACATTTGTAACAGCTGATAAAAATTTGCCTCTTTTTGTGTCTTCTAAGGAATGTAGGAAATTTTACAAACTGGTTCGACGCTCATCAAAAAAACTCAATCTTCTTGGATTGATTTTGTGAAAGCTGAAAAAGTTTTATGCAGACAGTAGTCAAAGGCTTTACATAAAACTGAACCTTTTATTGCCAGTTCTAAAGTTTTTGTTCAAAAAAGTCTTCAAAACTGCTTTGTCGACATTAAAGCCTCCTAAGTACCGTTCTCCTGTAACTTTTAAACAAACTTCGTTGAACTTCCGCAAACGGTTCTGGTTAAAAAACAGATTACTCCTGCCAGGCTCTAGAGAATAGCCGAACCCATGCCTTGATCAGAATACTTTTTCAGGCCACCCAAGTTTTCAATGTTAACAAAAGCAACAGCATAATCTGCATAGAAGTTCTGAGTCTATTTTTCTGGACTACGTAAAGTTTTAATCAATAGGATCAAGTCGACTCCAAAGCCATTATTTCGATAGAGTTAGTTGATTTTTGGTTTAAGTGCGTGGTCGAAACTTTGATCGAGCATTTGCTTTAGGAAAATCACATTGTGAAAAAAAGCATTCACTTGTAGTGCGGATTGACTTTTCGAAACTTGAAGTTTTGGTGACCAAGTTCCATGTCCATTGCCAATCGTAGTGCCCGGCCAGGATCCGCGGTCTCTTTTAGAACTTCTCGTTGAATTTTGGCGTCATGTATGTTAGCTATGAAAAGATCTCCTAGCAGAGTATATTTTCGATTGCCAAAATCCTAATTTTCCGACACTTCTTTCCATTTTCTGTGAAAATCCTCGATCCATGCCTACTTTGTCGTGAATAACGAATATCGATAAAATGTGATGTTTCTTTGTCTAAGGAAAGCCACCTCCATGTTGCGAATGAGTTCTGCTCTAGTCAGGACGCCCATTCTGAGATGCGGATTGCGGCTACTAACCATTCCTTTTCCTTCGGTTCCATGCTGAGGTATATCAATGAGACCGTTTTTCGATCCGCTTGATTCCACGGCTTATCGCCGCACAATATTCCGAATTTCAATTGACGTTGACAACGGTTTCCCCAATTCATCTTCAGTTGTGCGTTGCGGGCTAGTATCTCTAGTTCTGATTGTGCTATTGATTCTTGAATGGTTTCTTAAATCGGTTCGATTGGGAGTTGAACTCGTTCTGGTTGAGGCAGAGGCAGTGTGTCAAGAGTTTTATTCTTCTCGCTAAAAGAGCTAACTTTAGCTCAGACTGCCATTTTCCCATTTAAGAGGGGGCCCGAACTCAGCTTCTCCCAAAAGGGCACAATGCCTGTTAGAAGCTGGCTGCGCAATGTACACAATCAGAATTTGTATTTGATCTTGAGACTCAAGTTGGTTTTCAGTTTCTTGGATTGCTGTTTCGCTTGGCGCATTTGCTCGGCGAATCGTCTAACTAAATCTTTTCTGCTAAACTTGAAGGTGACGACGACTTGCAGAAATAATGATTTGGAACTGGGCAACTGTGCACGAGATCGAAAAGGGAGAGATTGATTTTAAGTAGATACTGAAAGTCATGAACAAATAATGATTCAAAATGCTGGAATTTGAACAGCAAAAATATATGTGGAAAAGACACGTTAACTTAGGGCGCAAATGAACTAGACTTGACTTCTTGGTACATGACCCTCAAATAAAATAAGTACTCCGTCTATGAATTTCACTCCACTAGATTAAATATAAAAATTTTCATGTACGATATGTACAAAACCGATGATTAGTATCCGACACCGTTGGTCTCCAAAATTTTATATTATTATAATAAAAAGCGAAGACTTTTGGGCCTTTTACTTAAACAGTTTTGTTAACTGTCTTGCGCTGTATCATATCAAGAGGCTTGATCACATTAACTGAACCTTTATCTACAAGAAACTTTGCCGCCCCGAAAGCATCTTGATTGGCGAGTGCTTCACAATTTCCTCTCTTATCATTTTAACAAACGATAGAGTAATATCCTCCTCTTTATCTTCTTGATTGACAAATACTTTCTTTGAGGGTTGGATGCAACGTCTGAATGATTGAAAAATTAATGAAATTTTCTGCTGACTAACTGTGCAATCTATTTTTAATCGCTGTCTTAACATCCCTTTGGCACCTTAAATTGTTGGCTTTGTGTAGAAATAATGCTGAGAATGAAATTCAACGTTCTGATAGATTGTTTTTCTTTAAAAAACTTTCACATTTTCCCGTCATTAGTTTTGAGTGATTTTGAGTAAAAATAATAGGTTGTGAATTACAAATACTTGGAATTTTTGTACCAAAACAAGATTTCACGTGTTGAATTAATTTTTCCGATAAGTTATGGATGTCAACAAATTGAAATTTGAAATATTATGCCGTTTTTGTTCAAGATTATTTACCGATTATCACAATTTGAACATTGCACAGAGCGCTGACAGCACGTTTCTTACCAATTCTTCTTTTAAATCGCTTAGTCTTTTATATCAGGAATCGTCTTCGTGTTCTTCTGACTCTCTGGACTACCCCATAAATAACCTTTCTATTTTGTTGGAGCTGGCTCTGAGCAAACACCTTTTTTGAAAAAAAGTAGCCGAAGTCTTGGTTGACCATTTTACTTGTCAAGATTATCGTCTTTTTTTAAAAAAACAATTTTAAATAATTACTTAGTTCGTTTGTTCCCAACTTTTAATTCAACAGACAAATTTATACAGGTGATCTTCTTGAGCAAGAGCATAACGATTAAATCCATCACTATTTTTGTTAAAGAAAAACTTCTAAGCAGCGCATGATCCAAGAAAATATTGGTCCATTCCAAAAACTCCATATGGCTTTTCAAAAGTTACATTTTTCACGCAAAAACTGATACTTGCGTCATAGATCAAATTTCATTTAATTATTCAGTTTTGGGTGACAAAAGCGGCGTGAAAAGAGCTTTACGCCTCAAAACTACACTTATCACCACTGCTTGTTTTGGCGGAATAAAAATCTGAGCTACAATTGACTTCAAATGTCACAAAAATGTCTGACCCAATATTAAAAAGATAGCATCCCAATGCAACTCAAATTCTTTGAATTGTAAAAAAAACAGTGCTGAGGGCAATAATAGTGAAACTCCTATTAACGTGAACACATTCGAATAATTGAAAAACACAAATTAAACCAAAAATTGCTTTAAATTGATCTCAGAACGACTGTCATGTGGCTGGTTTTCGTTGTAGCTACCATAGGTTAACTCAGGTTTGAAACTTCTCAATTCTTGCAAGGAGCAAAGAGGTCATTTTTTGCCAGAACAACCGAAATGTCATTCTACGTTATCAAATAGTTCCCTCAGCAGTTTGTGTGACATGAACACGCAGAGAATATTAAAAACCTAAGAGCACTGCACGAACTTTACCGACTAACGTCGCCAGAACTGCTGTCGAACGACTGCTGGGAGCTCTTATCAAATTGCAGCGAGCTTGGGTCGGGGGAATATAATATGACTAAGAGAGGCTTCGAATGACGTCATTATAGGTTATTATAAACCAAAACCACTTATAAAAAAGTTAAAAAGCTCAAGGGAAACATTTACAAAAAGTCCAGCACGTTGACAATAATTGTATCAAACTTCGTTCGAGAGCAATTATTAATCTAATTTCGGAGAGCTAAAAATCAAAAATGAAACAAAGCCAAAATGGATTAAAAAGTCCACCGGGAGTCAACTGTTACAAATAAGCTATACTTCGTTGCTCAAACGTATTTTTCCATCAGATATGAAAAACATCGCCACCAGATTACCGGGCAATAGCTGCTAAATAAGCTTCAAATTGAGCGATCAAGTCATTTATCACAAGACTGACATGCATAACTATCAAAAAAACAGTAACAACTGATAGCGCGCACAAAAAAGCTGTAGTGTGGTAAAAGTCAGCAAAAAAGAAAACACTTTGAATTCTCTAGGCATATAGTCACAAGAAAACAGATATCCCCTTTATTGATATTGAATAGCCTTAAAATTTGATCACAAAATGCTAACTACCGTTATTGCGGGAAAAATTCACTGAAAACACAACGCCGTCTTAAAAACTGTCATCAGTGCAATAAAGCTACGTAGTTTTACCCATTTTGTTAGTAATTGTCCTCAGAATACTAGTCACAAGCAGAATACTATCGTCCAAGTTGGCGAAAAACGGCTAACTACACGCCCTATTCTGTCATAAATCCTATTGAAAGACAAATAGTCATTCACTCATTAAACCGCATGAACAGAAAACTTTTGTTTAGCAAATACCACAGCTCTTTTAGATCAAAAGGTCGTGTCACCTAAAGCACTTGCTCTAAACAACAGAGACCAGTACTCCTCCACGATTCCCAAAAGCAAACACTATGAGACCAATAATAACCTCGCTCTTACTTCGCAGCTATTAATAATCAAACGAAATAGACAAACATATCCCAGTAACGTCGGGCAAATTAATCTCAAACTACCAGCGAGCTGTTGGTTTTGGTAGTAGCCAGCTGTGGTTTAGGGATGCTAGCATTTGGTGGGCGAGGGGGTGGCCGGTGTGTGTGTGTGTGCGTGCGTGCGTGGGGGGATCAAGCGATGGGCGTAGGGTTGCGAAGGCTAGATGAGAGGGGGTTCAAATCGACAGGTTGAGTACGGTGGATAATGGGGTTGTTGAGGTGAAGGGGGTAATGGGTGATGGTGGGGGGTTGACACTGCGAAGGCTAGATGAGAGGGGGTTCAAATCGACAGGTTGAGTACGGTGGATAATGGGGTTGTTGAGGTGAAGGGGGTAATGGGTGATGGTGGGGGGTTGACACTGAGGGGGGGGGGGGGGGTCAAATTTTTAAATTAAGAACGACCCTTCACACCATGAAATTAAATTGTCTCAAAACAGTTTTGGTAAATCGCCTTCTTAAAAGTATAGTAAGGTTTGGGGCTCTCAGAGAACTTAATGCCCTCTGAGTGCTACCTGTTTATTCCGTTTTTTAAGGAAAAAAGTCAAATGGGTCAGGAAAATTCAGTCAAGCAAAAAATCGCATATAAATCGCATCTATCGTGGACAGTGCCATCAACACCACAGCATTTTCTACACTGTACCATCGACACGGTGCTTTTAAGCAGCAAAACTTGAAACGTGTTAATCGACCTTTAACTTTTGATTTCCTGTAAACTTTACCTATTTTTAGCTTATGATCAAAAAGGAGCCGCAATATTTCTCTGAGCTGAAACAAAATGTCGCAAATTAAGGCTGTTTTAAAAAGCCTCAACGTATAATAATTTGAGCAGAGATGTCATTATTTCTTGAAAGGTCGTTTCAACGTCATTCAGTTAATCACCTATCAAAACACAGGAGGTCTGAAAGTGGTAAGGAGAAATAGCTATAATTAATCTTTACAAATCCAGAGAGTTTACAGCCTTTTAAAGCAAAAAGGGAAAATAATAAACGACAACTTAGATATATTAATTTCATCACAACTCATGTTTTTTAAATCATTTATAGCAGCTACATTTATACAAATGAATTATCACATTAACCAATCATTCAAACTAACATAGTTTCATTTTTCTCCACTTAGTTTCGATAATCACTGAGCACGCTTCTGATCTATGATCACTCAATGACATTGCAAGATTATTGTAGTTTCAAATTTCTATTGACAACTTGATAAACAAGTACGAGCACTTTGGGTTGTGAGTAAAACTTTTGAGACATTTTAGTAAGAACATTTCACTATTTCAAAATACTTGCAAGTATGGCAATTCAACAAGCAATTGATAAGGCGATGAATTCAATCTGTTGAAAATTTTATTATAATCTGAAATGATAACATATTCCTAATTCTGATTTTAATTTACAGCACACTCAACTCAATGGTTGAAAAGAAAGATTAAATCTCTTTGTTTCAATTATTTTGTTTGATTTATGAATTCTATATGAATTCATGTTTGTTTCTTTATTTGCTTTAAAAATTTTGCATATGTACACTTAGTTCATCATGTAAACATAAAATGAATTTCAACCACTGGCAAACAATCATTGATGATTTTCATTCACAGTTTGACAACTAGAGCTAGGCCGAAAGAAGTAAACAAACATAACTACAAACCCAACTTGCAATGAACGCTAGTTCTTAAATGCTTAAATATTCAACAACGGAATATTCTGACATTTTATATAGCGCTTATACTTAAGGTTTGAACCAATTATTTTTCTGAAGTCGCGCTGTCAAACAGAAAAACCAAGTTCTACTTTTAATGGTTTCACCATCAAACTTGCTAGACTTATCTAATAAATTCTCATTTCTCCTTCGCGAGTTCAGCCATAATATAGATGAGATATTTTTCCAAGACAAGCACTGTATTAAACTGTTTGCGTTCAGCTCAAGATTGGATCTATAACGTTAAAATCAACATTGTTCTCGATCTAATTTGTTAGCACATTCCTCTGCGTAGTTTCTTTCGATTGTGACGTAAGAAGTACAGCATGAATTAAGAACAACCTCTGCTATACATTGTATAGTGGGGAATACTTGTACGTGTCGTGGGCTCGATTGCGGTGGTATGAGGAGGGGTGGAAGGGGGAGAACCACCTGAAACTGAACCTCTCCCCAAACACATTGCGAACACTAGCCATTCCACTGCTCTTCTCCCACGTCACGTCCTCCCTCTTCAACTGCTCAATGCCCTGATTGGATAACAAGTTTAAGTTAAATTTAGGGGAATGTTAAAGTTCGATTTATAAATTTCTAGCAACCACGTGGTAATGTTAAAGATTTAAAACATAACCGACTAACGCCGGGCGAATTGATCTCGAACGACTGGCGAGCGATTGACTTTGCTGCTGCGTCTTAGACTGAGCCTAGCTTTACCTTTACTGAGGGGGATGTGATTGAGCGCGGGGGGGGGGGGGGGGGGTGAGCACGCGGATTTACGCGTGGAGAAAAGTATGGGGGCCTGAATTGAGAGGGGGTGTTGTGAGGGTGGCCGCGTCAAACTCTAAGAACCCTTCACACCATGAATTTATATCTCCCGAAGTGTCGGTGAACCGCATAGTTCAAAACTAGTAAACCGTAAGGCTCTAAGAAGACGTTAATGCCCTCCGGGCTTTACCTGTTTATCCCATTTTCGAGGACGAAAAGTCAAATGGTCAGACAAAAAAAGAGGACCGGACATTAGTAATAAAAATCGCATTAAAAAAGACCAACACGACTGCTATAATTGCTATAACTTCGTTTGAGAGCAATTTAAACAGAAGGTAGCTCAGAAGACAGTATTGAAGCTGAAAAGCAATTCTTTATGAGGGATACGTGGATGTGATCTTCGCTGATCTTGGTTAAATTACTAAAGTCAACTGCAAAAGTTTTGTGACAAAATATCAAATGACGATAAAAATCAAGGTAAACAGACAGAAGACTACGAGAATGGCCACGAAATGACTTCTTGACTAAGCTTCTTAAGGGAGTCAAACTTCTTCAGATTAAGAACAAATCTTCACCATGAAATTGTCTCCCCTAAACGGTAACGGTTTCGCTGACTCACATACTTATACTAGTAACGCGTAAGGCTCTAAAAGAGCTGATCAGCCACTTAATGCCCTCTGGGCATTACCTGTTTATCTCGCTTTTGAGGATGAATACTTAAAAGGTTGACAAAAAAACGCGCATAAAAAAGACCGTAGGACTAATATCATTGCTACCAACTTCGTTTCAGAGCAATTGAACAAGATATGCACCGAAAACCGGCCACAGAAAAAAACCGTAATTGCAAAAGTTCCTTCATTAGAACCCCGATGAAGAACGCTCAAATTTTCCGTTAAAAACTTGCAACTGATATTCTACATTGTTGGTTCTTGGTTTTAAAACAACCACAGATTGCAGATTCAACAAACGCGCAAATTCTCTATAGAAAATGAGAAATCCAGAGATTAGCGATGAAATCTGAAAACTAGCGAGCAAAATCAGAAGATAAAAATCATCTCAATCAGTCAAAAAAACGAGATATTCGACGAAAATCCAAAAAAGTCCAAAAAAACCTCATATATCTCGTAATGCTAACCTACATATCATGTGGTCCTATTGAGGAAACATAACCGACTACGGTCAGGTGTATTTCTCTCAAACGACAGGAGAGGGTCCAATTGGGGCCTTACTTAACCCAGGGACGGGGTATAATGTCACTGAGGGGCTTATAATGATGGTATTAGAGCTTATTGTGTACTTTTTCTGAGATTAGAATTTATAAAAGTACCCAATTTTTGCACATTTCTGCTTTGATTGTCAGTAGCAAACCACCTCAAATTAGCGGCTTAACTTCTGAATGAGAGCAGTTTGGATAACGCAAAATTCAAGAAGCGTGATAAAAGTCAGTTGAAAAGTTGTCCGACGAAAAATCGATAAAACAAAAAATCCAATTACAAAGACCACAGTACTAATATAATTGCTACAAATTTGTTTGAGAGCAACTAAAAATGCCGAAACAAACAACTAATTCTAGAAGTCGAGAAAATTTCCTCTTGAAATACGGAAAATTTATTGTACACAAATTGAGAACTACGGTTCAAATATCATTGAAATCAATTAAAAGAAAGTTAACCCAAAGAAAGCTAAAACTTAAGTGATTTTTGATTTGGTAAAAAAGACAATGTTATGGAAAGTTTTTATTGAACGGTTTTATAAAATCAATCGTACACAAAAACCATCAGGGTTAAGCCTTCGAACTAAAACTGAGCACATTTGGTTTTGGTCGCCACAGTTTTCATCAACTCTCCTTATATTCAAACGTAGCCAGCAGATTATTGAAACAGCTGCGAAACAGCCATAAGTGAATTAGAATATAGATAGTAACAGATACAGAATTGAATTTATGCAGTCGCCACCAGTAAAAAAACATTCTCAAACTAAAAAATTCTTTTGAAAAAAATTCAAATTCGTTAGTTTAATTTGGGCGCCATGCTTTATTATTAACATTGATCATTATCTAGGATTCGCATATCATCCTTTAAAGGTGTTAGAGTAATCTCAACTGATCTTATTATAATCAGAAGTCATTTAGAGAGCGAGGAAGTGATGATCAAAAAATTTATCACACAGTTGACGAAAATTTATCACACAGTATCACACATTTAGATGACGTCACGTAGATAAAAGTAACAAAAGAGCAGTGAAATGATCTGTTGAAGTTTGCGATGTGAACAAATGTAATACGAAAAAGAGCGTCAGACGCCGAAACAAAACAACAGGACAAGTCCTGATATACAATCCAAAAAATTTTCATTGACTAAACCAACAACTAGACCAAGAATGGACCATGGATTGGTCAAACCATTTAGAAAAAAATCCGATCATAAATATTGAGAAAACGGTAAAAATCGACGTCAAATTGCCACATGTGAACGAAAAAACCTCAAGCCAGAACGCGCATTTCTATTCAAACAGCGTTTTCCCACTCTACTTTAAATTACGTCGAATAAACCACTTGCTTTCTCACTTACATTACTGTCGCGGCCTGACCAAAATCATCAAGTCAATTTGACTTAAAAATCATGAAAATGTGTGAACAGTTCCCCAAAACAGTAAAAAAAAGACAGTACCCCAAAACCAAGTAAAAAAAGACAGCGCCGAAACCAATGTAAACATACCCGGCAGATTGCCGGAAAATAGCCGCCGTTGATTCCAATAAGCATGATTGGGATTGAAATAACAGAAGATATTGAAAAAAAAAGATTTTTGTGCAAAAACATTTTTTAAGTCCAATTTAATTTGATGGCATTTCGTGGTTGAACATACTTCTGTTTTAGAGAGAGGCTACAGGGGCTACTATCAATACCAATAAGCATTAGAGATGGTAACTAAGACTTATAGGAACGACGTTCAATTAGCGGGCATCTAAAATTGGGCTTTATGGGTTTATCCCGTTTCTACTTCTGACTTCAATTTTTTATACTGACTCTGTTCATTTTGAATTGCTTTGCTGAGCAACTCATGTTCAAAATCACTTTTAGCAGAATGAGAGAAGAGAGAAATTAGCCTAGAGAAGTCAGAAAGATTTCACGCAAAATGTTGAAAAAGCGGCAAAATGAGGTAAAGCGAAACATTTTTTTGTTCGACGAAGTAAAAAAAAATAGGAGCGCTATAATAGCCGGCTGAGAAGATAAGGGCGGGTAGTAAAAAAAGACTCTATATTTCAAGCGGTTAAATCTAGGTACTTTTTGTTTTCGCAAAAACTAATCGAAGTCAAAAATTCATTCATTCATTGCAGAGCATGAACTTCTCTCGCTCAGCAAAAATCAAATCACTCGGCTCTTTTACTCACTCGCGTTTTTTAGGACAAAACCCCGGCTGAACACAGTACTTCTGGTAAAATAACCCCCGAATACTCCTCTTCGAGTCGTAAGAAAAAGACGACGAGACCAATAATAGCCTCGCTATCGCTTCGCGGCAATTAAAAATAAAAGTTAAAATATCAGCTTTTGCTTAATTCTGTGGTTACTTAGTTTCAACAGACACTCACTCCTTTTAGGATGACAATGGAAACAGTGTTTTTTAAGAGAAGCAACGGCAGTGTGAGATTTCGATTCTAGCCTCGACTCAATAAATTGTGTGGTGAATCTAATATCCGGAAACGGAGGAATTCGAATCGTCATATAAGGTAACCGGTTTGTTATTTTTAATTTATTTGAATTGAGCAATGACAACACAAAAGAACCAAATCGGTCAGAAGACACAAAAACTATCCAGAACCAAATGTTCTCCAAACATAACTTGTTTTGAGGGACGCCAAAAACAAAAATCTTTAATACTTGAAATAAATTGTTGACATGTGCAGCAAAGCTTGATGTGGCGTATTGTAAGTCTAAAGACTAACAGTTGAATCCTCCATGACATTGGATATCTGTGTGCAGAACATGATGAGAGTGAATAGGAAGAAGAGGATGGCCTCCACTGCACACAGAGCTAGCAACACTGTCGTCATTGCAGGTGAGAATCCACTCGGACACACGTCGTGGAACCTCTTGTGTTCTAAAACAAAACAACATACCCTCATGTACAAACAACACATTTTTATCAATTTGACATTAATTACTGTTCTTTATTTATTAATTAACACATCTCATTATTAAGGCATTTTTTGCCTCAAATACATTGTCAAGATACAGCTACAGCAACAGTTCCCAGTTTCCATCAAATGCGGAATAGTTGTAACCTGACTATTAACCAAGTAGGCTGTCTTGGGTGCAAGGCAGTTGGGCTGTTTAAAATTAAGGTCAATCTCTTTGTTCAAAAAAGTACTTCAAATTGTAATCCTGAAATTATGCCAATTTTTTTCTGTCATAATTTTCACTTTCGTTATATTTTACGATAGGAACAAAAGCGCCCACGCATATTGCACGAATCGTCAGTAAATAGTTGGCGAGGATTTAAGTTCAAAATGAATGAGTTACGAGGGAAAGACGAAAGGCAAAGGACTTACTGTCTCTAGTACCCCAATCGGCAATGACACACTTGTAGAAGGTGTACAGGCACAGACTCCCACCATGCAGGGACAGGGCAGCTATGTAGAGCTGAAATACACCCATCCTAACAGACTATCTAATAAGATTACACAGTGAACAGGATAGCCAAAACAGACAGAAAGATAGCTGTATAAATTCCGTAAATTCTTATGAAGTACTGGCAAAATTGCTTATTCGTCGAGAGATGAAAGTCACAATTTCGAGGTAACCTTGGCAGAGTAATGTAACCTTTTGTGGAAACACACACTTTGCAAGTTTCAGAATCTGGCACTGTATACAGAAAAACTTGACACTCTAGAATCTGTAAACGCAGAGCTGTGGAATATTAAAACAAGCAGTTTTCAAGCTCTCTTGGCTTCCTCAGCATCATAAACAAAGCCACAAAATATTACCTAGCTTAATTTATAAAAAACACTTCCACGCCCTAGTGAATTCTAAATTGATAGTTAGAAACAACGATTTGTAAGAAATAGAGATTCACGATTCTATTAATCACTTTTGGGCGACCATGAAGCTATATCAACTATAAATATGACACCAATACAGATCCAAAATTGAGATCATCTGGAACAAACAAAGTTCAACTGCCAGAACGGACAGAAAAACATTTGTTCATTGCCACGTCAAAGAATGGATTTGTTCATCATAAGCAGGCCACAAATGCATCGAAGGACATTAATGAAATTAAATTGACGTATGAACGTAATTCTCAATTAGGGTTTTACAATTTGCATAGTTCAACTAGAAATCAAAATAGAATCAAAACGGTAACTGACTCAAGTCGGTAGAGTTGCTCTCAAACAACTGGCGTGGTTAGCAGCTAGTTTAAGCTTGGGAAGGATAGCCTTAAAGAGAAGAGGGCACAGTGAAAACATGGGCGTCAGAGGTTGAGGGAGGAAGGACACATAAAGAGCCTACCAATATCGCTCTTTAAAACACACTTTTATGTCGCATCGGCCTATTTGGTGACATGTAAGCTTCAAGAATGTAGCGACTACCGAAAAAAAAACAACCGAAAAATCGTACATAATTCAACGCATTCAATTAAAATCTACCAATTTTGTTCAAGAGACATTAAAAAACATAACCGACTAAACGTCGGAAGAATTGCTCTCGAACGAATAGTGGGAGCTCTAATCAATTGCAGCCTGCTTCAGTCGGGGGGGGGGGTGAGCCTAAATGTGACTAAGATGTTCAATAGTGGGCTTCAAATAACCACAATAGAGGTTAACATATACCACTATTAAGATTCAAAGTGAAAAATGGCACTAGTTTCGGCGCACTTTTCATTTGACTTTTATTATTAAATTGCCTCCAATTGAGTTCAGATGCTTGAAATTGTGATTGAAAGAAAATTTTAGATCACGCGAAACGCAAAAAGTCAAGGGAGTAAAAGTCACTCGAAAAGTCAAAACTGTCAAGCGAAAATTTTGCACAAAAAAGACACACGCCTTTACAATAATTGCTATGAACTTCGTTCAAGAGCAGTTAATAGAGCAGTATTTTCCACAACACGATGTTGTTGTTTTCTGTGTTGTTTCGTGAGGATTAACCATGGCTAGGTTGGCTGTCGAAAAAACTCCGTCGAAAATATTCGGACGAAATGCTCTCAAACGACGGGCGCGCCGTTGGCCTCGCTGGGGTTTACGGATGCTAGCATTGGTGGGGGTGATCGTAATGGAGTGGGGGGATAGGCTCAAGCGATTGAGAGGGGGTTTGGACAAGAGGGGATCCAAATTGCCAAAATTTCAAGACTTTAAACTACCCTTCACACCTTGAAATTTTATCCTCAAAACAGTTTCAGTGAATTACATACTTAGAGACTAGTAAGGTGTAAAACTATAGGAGAGCTGCTCAGACAGTTAATACCCTCCTCGCTTTGCCTGTTTAGCCCCCTTTTGGGGCACAAAAAACTAAAAAAATAAAAAGGTCAAATAAAAAATTGCTCGGGCGAAAAATCGCATAAAAAAAGACCAGAGGACTATTATTGTTGCTATAACTTCGTTTTATTGAGAGCAATAAAACATATATTCAACAAAAAGATTACATTTAAAGTTTTAACGCCTATATTTGCTGTCCAGTATTTCATTATATGCAGAAAATGATTCAAAATAAGAACAAAAAGGTATTTTAAAAACATAGCCAGCAGATTGCCCGAAAATAGCCACCGGTGACGCGCTTGATGCACATCGGGATTGGAACAAAAAAGAAAAAGTAGACAAATTGACCGAACTTCTGTTTTTTTTCGGTGTTAAAGTGTTCTATTTTGGCGTGCAGTTTCCGTTAGATTCTAAAACTATACTTAATTCAGCTTCGAAACTGAAATCTAACAAGCTTAATACCAATATCAGCTAGTAAACACTCTAATGAACTTTGATAACCTATTTCTCAATGACTTAATGACCGGGCATTATCGGTTTATCCCGTCTCATTTGATTTTGCTCTTTTGACTTTGACCGTATTCCCTATATTGCGTAATTCAATGCACGAAAGAATATAAAATCCATTCGGTTTAAACAGTGAGTGAAGTAAGTCAGGAGTCAAATGTGAAAATCGTGACTTATGTAAAACGAAAAACGTGATCACAAGGTAAAGCGAATTAAAAAAGGAGAGCGCCTAAAAAAATAGCCGTTTGAGAGGCTGACGGCAGCTATTAAAAAATGGATCACACAGTCCATTATCAACAATTCAAAACTCGTAGTTGCAGTGAAAGCTGACTCATAATTTCTATTGAATTCTCATCATAAAACAAAGTCGGGCAGATTGCCGGAAAATAGCCGCCGTTGACGCGCTTGATGCACATCGGGATTGAAACAGAAGAAATTGACAAAATTTTTTTCTGTTTCCTTTTAGTGTCAAAAAATGTTCTAATTTGGCGTGCAGTTTCAAATGAATTCTAAAACTATACTTAATTCAGCTTCTAAACTAAAAGCCTATAAGCTTAATACCAATGTCAGCTAGCAAACACCCTAATGACCTTTGATAACCTGATTCTCATTGACTTAATGACCGTGCTTTATCGGATTATCCCGTCTCTTTTGATTTTGATCATTTGACTTTGACACTATTCACTACCTTACGTAATTGAATGCGTGAAAGAATTTAAAAGTCCAGTCAGTAGAAACAGTGAGTGCAGTAATTCAGAAGTCAAACGTGAAAATCGTGAATGATTTAAAACGAAAAGCGTGATCAAAAGGTAAAGCAAATTAAAAAAGGAGAGCGCCTAAATGATAGCCGTTGAGAGGCTGACGGAGGCTATTAAACATTTGCCTATAACCACAAACAAGTGTTCAAAGACAACTGAATAGGATAAACGATTGGTGGCAGGATGCTAGTTTCTGAAAAAAACTTTCTTGAACAATTTAAACAAAAACACTCAGAATTGCGATAGGTAGTCCCTCAAAAAATTTGCTACAATTCTTGACCTGGCTCTTCGAAGAAATGCAGAAAAAACATAAGATTACTTATTTTAGTATTATAGTACACGTGATGAATCCTATAAAGCGTTCTTCAAAAAAAATCAGGAAGTCTTAAGTGTATAATGAATGAATATAAAGCAAAAAAGTGTCTATTGAACTCTAATGACATTTTTGGTTCCAAACAAGAAATACGTTTTTGGATTTACGAGTCAACTATATTTTTTACATTTTATTTTTTCAGAAGGAAAAAAACTACTGCTAATATTTTTGACTTTCAACTCGTTTGAACTGTTTTTAGGGAATGCAACCATGATTTTGGCGACGATGCAGCGATGACCCTACACTGACAAGTTGCAATCTAAATGTCCATGCGGTGACATGAAAAGAATTAAAATTTCATTACAATTACAAAAATTCCAACAACAATCTTGTTCATTAAGTCTGTCAATGCTTATAAAACGCACTTTTTCTTGTTGAACCTTGCATAGAAATCAAGATGCATTAAAAAAGAAAAGGCAGCAATGGTTTAACAGTCAGATTCTTTAGAAAATATCGAAAAAATTACTAGCCTTTTGGAAATAAGGTGAAAAATTTCTTGTGACAAAAGAGATAACATAACTTCTTTCCAAAAAAAGTGAATGTCGAATAGAATTGGCAGTTAAAAACCAGTAGTCCAGGCTTCCACAAGGGAGGCCATAAACTTCACTCTAAGACTTCAAATGGTATTGGAGCTCTTTTAAGGTCACGTCAAAGAAAATCAAACAACTTTTGTCTCACCAACATTTCATATTACTTTTAGCAGTAAACTGACGTCATTTATGGTCACCTACTTGAAATTCTCAATGCGAGCATTTTTGAACCTGCACAACTAATGCCTGCACAACAAATTGCTCTCAAACAACTGTCGAGGGGTAGGCTGGGTCTGGTAGTAATTGTAGATAGCTTAAGCCTAGTGAGCCTGTCTTGAGTGGTTGAGTGGATTGTGCTTGAAATTGGGTTAAGGGGAGGGGGAAAAGAAGGTAGAGCACAAAAAACAAGGTCGGGGCATTAAAAGGAGACAGGTATCTCAAATACCAACAAGTGCCCTTTTCACGATGAATTCACACCAATAGTAGGGTTTGTCGGCGTTTCGTGGGGCTCTAAAACTATCTTCAACGTTTTCGGCGAACCAAATGCTTAGAGACTATTAAGCTCTTATAGAAATGTTCAGCGACTTAATTCCCTTTGTATTTAACTGTTTATCCAGTTTTGAAGACAAAAAGTCAAGCAAATTCATTGATCACTTCAACAATTGTAAAAAGACCAGCAGGAATAATACTTTGTTTGAAAGCAACCAATTAAGCAAAATTCCACAAGTCAAAGGCGAAAAATTCAATGGAAACCAAATTCTTCGAGCAAGGTTTTGCAAAAAGACCCTCACGACTACTAAGAAACATAGTAGCTAAGAAAGCCACTAACTTCGCCACTAAGAAGGCCACTAACGTCGGATGAGCTGCTCTCGAACGACACGCGGGGACAATTTAACTTAGAGGGGTTGTTGTCTAAAAATGTTTTATGGGTGCAAAAAAACTACCGCACAGGGCTTCGAGCCCATGAACTCCAGGTTGCCAATCTAACATCTTAACCACTAGGCAACGATGGCTTTGATTAATAGGGTTTAGAAAAACCAATTTACCCAAAAACAAAGAAAAAACTAAAAAACTGCATAGAAGGTGACCAAAACATATCAAACATATCGGTTTGAGAAAATTTTTCCTACTTTTCTTGCTCTCTCAAAAACGCGACATGAACAAAAATCACTCGTTCTTCTCTCTGCTCTTCATTTCGCGCAGCCGCTTGACCTAAACACTTAGTTTTCACGTGCTGGATTGACCCTTACATCCTGCTTTAAATACACCAAAAAATTGTCGATAAAGAGACGGTCCACCAATACTCCGCTTCGATTCGTAAAAATAGCAGCGCAATAATAGAAGTCAAATACCAGCAGATAAGAAGTCAAAAAATGTTCTAGAACAAAAGCGCAAAAACGGTCAAGCAAAAATTTTGCAGAAAAAAGACACACGTTTACAATAATTGCTTCAAATTTCGTTCGAGAGCAATTGAAAATGCTTCAAATTTTGTTTGAGAGCAATTAATACTGCTTAAAATGATCAGAACAAGCTTGAGATCACAAGGAATCAACAATTCACAAACGCACAGTATGATTATATTCATTACCGATTCAAAGAAGGGATTGTATCATCACGAGTAGATAAGATAAAACATCAAACAGACCGCGTTTTCTTCTTTAAATTTCATAACGATCAACTCATTGTAAGACATTGCATTTCAAATACACCAGCAGGCCACATTTTTTTAAGTGACTAAAATGAGATTTTTCGCTGGCATGTGATTTGCAAGGTTTCCAGCTATCGTAAACTATCGAATCACCTAAAATTAGTGTTGCAACCTTAAGGGTAACCAGTTACGTATGAGGAATACACTAGAGTTTGCATGAAAGTCTAATAGGCTGAAAATTTAACAACTGCTGCCGCAAGGTCTTTGCTGTCCAGCCCTTGACAACAGACATTTATATTTACTTCAATTCTGTTAGAAGACGTCAATTAAATACTGCACACGACTGAATGGCCCGCAGCAAACTGAGTGCACACGACTGAATGGCCCGCGCATTAACTTTTACCCATAAGTACGAATACAACCAAACATCCAAAAAGAAACCGGTTTAACACAAAAATTCAGCACAGAGAGGAAAAAATTTCATCCAATTTTATGCTAAAGATAACGGGTTGACTGTTTTGTGAAAGATAAGGATGACGGCTCACAACAAGATGAAGTTTTGTCTTAAAAAATTACAAACTATCTTAACTTTTAAAAGTTTTTTAAAAATTTGATTTAAACATTTGAGAAATCTTTCTGAAAACAGGCTCCGATATGCAAAATTTCCGAGAATTGCTAAGTTATCTATCCTTGGTTCATGAACTTTTCAGATTTAAGAAACGTAACGCTTCTATTAGAACATCAAAATACCGAGATTTTAAAGCATTATTTCATATCTTCAACGATGAACCCGACTTTTAAACAAAGAGACGGAAAAGATCCTTGTATTGATTATAGAAAGATAACTGACCGCATCAGAAGGATATTTAGATCATAAGGAACAAACAAAGGTACACTGACAGAACGCACAGCATAACTTAGCTCATTACCAGTTCAACGAATGGATTAATTCATCACACAATTGCATTGGTCACTATTTCAACATAGCAAACATATTCAGCACCCATTTCAACACTCATTAGAAGAACAATGTTTCAGACCATTTATAATTTTAAATTGCTATGCCTAACATGGAAAATTGCAAAATTTGTACTTAACAGTTATGACCATATTAGTTGATAGCCATTAATATGAATGTTCATAACCAATTGCATGGCGAAATTTAACTTGACAGTGAACATAACAACATAGCCCGCAGATTGTCGAAATAGCTACTTAATTCACCTTAACATTGGTGTTAGAAATCAATTAGAGCCAGAAAATGAGGTACGTCATTTATGGAAAAAAATCGCGCTATTCAACTATCACTCACTGCTAATGAGTGTAGCAAAAGACGACACGCACATAGGGGGCAGTCAGAGCGGCGTGAAAGGATGAAAAAAAGTGTTTTGAGGGTTGCGAAGTGAAGAAATGCAAAATGAAAAGTAAGCATCAGACGCCGAGCCAAAAGATATGACAGGACAAGTCCGGTAAAACAATCCCAAATACAGCCGGCAAATAGCCGCCGTTGAGGAGATTGATGCACATTGGGATTGAAACAGAAAAATGAAAGACAGAAATTGACCAAATTTTTTTCTGTTTTTTGTGTCAAAAAGAGTTCTAATTTAGGGTGCAGCTTCAGTTAGATTATTAAATTATACTTAATTCAGCTTCTAAACTGAAAGCTATTAAACTTAATACTGATGTCAGCTAGCAATCGCTCTAATGAACTTTGATAACCTAGTGCACAATGACTAAATGACCGGTCTTTATCGGTTTATCCCATTTCTTTTGATTTTGCTCTTAGACCTTGACTGTGTTCACATTGCGTAATTCAATGCGTAAAAGAGCTTAAAATCCATTCATTTGAATCAGTGAGTGAAGTAAGTCAGAAGTCAAACGTGAAAATCTGACTTATGTAAAACGAAAAACGTGATCCAACGGTAATGCGAATTAAAAAAAGGAGAGCGCTTAAATAATAGCCCTTGAGAGGCTGACGGCGGCTATTAAAAACGGAAAAAAACTTTCCCTGACTAGCAGACCAATCGACCATAACGAGCCACAGAGACAAAAATACTGCGCACACTTTTAGATAAAAACATCATTTAAATCGAGATACTTTTGCCTTCAAATATCAATGAAAGCGGGAACTGTACATCTAAGGAACTGTACATCTAAGACACACAATCCGCTTGACATGAAAGCGACAAGCAGTGGAGAGGCAAAGCATAGCCGGCAGATTGCCGGAAAATGATAAAATTTCAAAATACTAGCATAATTTTGGAGTCCTCGCGTGCAATTCAAACAATTTTCATTGACTAAACAAAAAACTAGACCTAGAACGGACTACGAGTGAATTGAAAAAACCATTTCCAAAAAAAATCAGATCAAACAAATAAAAAAAACAGAAGTCAAAATGCCTCTAGCGAGAACAAAAAACCTTAGCGAGAAATGTCAATCTGATTCTAACAAAAAACCTAGGCCTAGAATGAACTATGAATGGATTGGGAAAACCATTTAGGAAAAAAATCCGATCAAAAAAATCGAAAAAACAGTAAAAATCAAAGTGAAATTGCCGCATGTGAACAAAAAACCACTAGCGAGAAAGCGAATTTTTGTTCAAACGCCATTTTCTCACTCTACTTTAAAATTAGAGTGAAAAAAATTCACACCGCAAAACCACTCGCTTTTTCACTCCACTTCTTGTTTTGGCGAGACCAAAATCACTACTCCAATTTGACTTCAAAAATCATAAAGATGCGTGTGAACAGATCTTAAAAAAATACAGCGCATCAATACAATTCAAATTCCTTGAATTGTAAAAAAACACGATGTCCCCAATAATAGCCCCTATCGCTTCGCGGCTATTAATAAAACACTGAAAACAGAAGTCAAATTGATGCACGTTAAAAAATTCCCTCTCAAAAAGGGAAAATTTGTTCTAACACCAATTTCACACTACTGTCAAATTACCCTTCAAACCGCCTCGCGTTTTCGCTACCATTACTACTCCATTGTGACTTAAATCATCCCTCTAATTTGACATTTCGTTGACTCCTCAAAAAGTCACCAATACAATCCATTCCTGGATTGTAAAAACAAGGAGAGCACCAAAAGAATATCCGTTGAGAGGCTGACGGCGGCTATTAAAGATACCATGATGAGCAACCTATATCACCTTATTCGTATATTTGACAAAGACAGAGTAAGAATAGTTTAATCATAGCCGCACAATTAAAAACATTACAGCAACATTAACTGAGACAAAAATAAGTAAAAAAAAACCAATGACCCCATACGCAAGATTAAGCAAAAATCTGTTAAAAATTAGAAAATGTCAAAGGTCTAGCGTTTTAAAAAAACATGTTAACCTCTTAATGAAAACATTGACCCTTAAAAGCTTTAGAACGAGTAAACAATATATCAAGTGTGTGGAAATCAATGACAAAGCAAACACTAACGAGGCAAAATCTGAATATTTCTGAAAGTCAGTGGCGTCAAAGTAAGAAAAACTACATGCTAAAAACTTTTACCATATCATATCATAGAATGTTTATGCCACTTCAGTACGTTATGCACCCCCAGTTATAGAGCACATTACATAGTTAAGCAACATTTATCAGCGACACTTGCGTCTGGGGGGACTCAAACAATATGCACCCACTAAGCTGGGGGGACACAAACGGAAAAGATCCACCGTGAACTATGTGAAACAAAATAGATAGGGGGACACTGTGGATGAACGGAAAAGATCCACCGGGAATTATGTGAAACAAAATAGAAGGCGAATTAGAAAAGAAATAGATTTAACGAATGACCTGATTTAACGAATTCGTTTAAAAAAATAGATTTAACGAATTAACATTTCTACAGCAAAATTAAGCTAAGACAGCCAACAAAGCCCATGACCCCATATGCGCAGAAATAAATAAACACTGCTAAAAACAAAAAAATTCCCAGGATTTTGTGTTTTAATGGTCAATAAAACTAACAAAATTATGATAAGAGCACACAAAACCTTAACCACAGCATAAAAACGTACACGGCAGATTTTCAGAAAATAGCCGCGATAGCTTCATGGACATGCAGTCTCAAAAATATTTTAACATAACCGACTAACGTTGGGCTAATTGCTCTCAAACGACCGGCGAGCGACTGGCTTCATCAGTATCTAGCCACGGTATAGTGAGGCTAGCTTTAGCTTAATTGAAGGGGCGTGAGGTGAGCGCAGCGGGGGGCTGATGGGGGGGGGGGGGGGCAACAGTGCGGTGAGGTGGGGGGCAACAGTGGGAGTGCGGTTTTTGTCCGTACGGGACCCTTACGGCCTGAAAAATGTGCAGGGGTGAGGATTGGGGTGGGGGGAGGGGAACCTCTAAGAACTGCCCTTCAGACCATAAGTTTAAGTCTCCAGAACAGTTTCTGTGAATCGCATACTTGGGAGACTCGTGAGCTGAAAGGCGCTAAGAGCACTTAATGCCTGCTGGAGGCTGCCTGTTTATCCCATTTTTGAGGACGAAAAGTCAAAAGCGTCAGACGAAAAATCGATCAAGCGAAAAATCGCATAAAAACCGACAAACTAATATAATTGCTACAAACTGCGTTTGAGAGCAATTAAATACAGACCAAAAAATAAATTTTTTCATGAAAAGCAGATGTGTTGCTTCTGTTAGCTGCTCTTAAATAACCTTCAATTAGAGTGATACACGCCCATTTAACCTTATCTCTTCGAATGAAAGTAAAAGAAGTCAATTTCAGAGTGAGGAAGTCATTTTTGAGAGTGAGTTTAGTCACGTGAAACCAAAAGCTAAATCAAGCGAATGAACAAAAAACTCGCTTGATGACGTCACGCACGCAATTCAGTTGAGATTGCATTAACGAATGAACAAAAAGCAGATTTCAAGTAATTGTGACGTCGTATGGTCGCAACAAAAATCTTGACGACGAAATAAAAACAAAGCGAAGGCCAATAATAGCGCTAGGCATCGCTGTGCGGCTATTAAAAAAAAATAGCAGTTCTAATAGCTGAAAACAGTTCTAATGAATGAAAAAGAGAACAAATACAAATGAAGGTGAGATTCACAGACTCATCTAAACAAAAAAATGATCTCAGTAAAAAAAGGTTTGCAAAAAGTTGGAGATAATAGATTGACCAAATTTAGGTAACTCTAGGACACCAATGAGAACTTTTGTTTTTGAGACTCAGCGAGAAGACCACAAGAAAAACAAAAACAATCAAACCCAAAAAAATTCAACTTCCATTTTTTGGAAAGGCCCAAAATCAAAAAACAAATGCTATAAGCTCAAGCTAATAATTAGATGCAAAAACTCCTGATTCGCAACAAATGAAAACTTATAAGAGAGACAAAATGATTAGACAACAAAAAACCGACTCTCGTAAAATCTCTAAAACTCCCACATACCATTTGAACACAAAATATAAAACTCACGGAAAGCATCGGCTACGTAATGAAACACTTACCTCCAAATAGGAGATATTCATTAGCAACCAATGACACTTGTCATTAACGATACTAAGCAACAGGACAACAAAAATATTTAACAACAGCAGCAAAATTCAAATAATCGTTAAAATTTATTGACAAGGAAGTGTCAAAGCCATTTAAAAAAATAGCTACCCGTTGATGGAATCAAGCAATCATAACACATGTATCATATCACTAGTGCTCAACAGAAGAACAAAAATGAATTCAGTGTACTGCAGGCATGTAAAAAATAGCCTCTGAAAAACTAACAATTAGTACCAACACCAATCTCTCACTCCACTTTAAAGGCAGTTTGGAAAAAAGCCTCAAACCTACACGTTTTTTCGCTCCCTCTACTACTTCAGCATGACTAAAATCACCACTGTAATTTGACTTTCATTGAGGTGAAACAGCCGAAAAAAAGTATGCGGTGATCATGAAAAAGACAGCGCACCAATACAAATAGATTACTCTGGATTGTAAAAATAGTCCCGCTATAATATACGGCTAAGACGAGAGCGGCTATTCAAAAGCTTCACGAAAAGTTCTTGGCGCTTAAGTTTTTAGAATAACCATTGCAATGCCAAAACACCTACGCAAAACCGTACGGGACCCTTACGGCCTGAAAAATGTGCAGGGGTGGGGATTGGGGTGGGGGGAGGGGAACCTCTAAGAACCGCCCTTCAGACCATAAGTTTAAGTCTCCAGAACAGTTTCTGTGAATCGCATACTTGGGAGACTCGTGAGCTGAAAGGCGCTAAGAGCACTTAATGCCTGCTGGAGGCTGCCTGTTTATCCCATTTTTGAGGACGAAAAGTCAAAAGCGTCAGACGAAAAATCGATCAAGCGAAAAATCGCATAAAAACCGACAAACTAATATAATTGCTACAAACTGCGTTTGAGAGCAATTAAATACAGACCAATAAAAAAAATTTTTCATGAAAAGCAGATGTGTTGCTTCTGTTAGCTGCTCTTAAATAACCTTCAATTAGAGTGACACACCCCCATTTAACCTTATCTCTTCGAATGAAATTAAGAGAAGTCAATTTCAGAGTGAGGAAGTCATTTTTGAGAGTGAGTTTATTCACGTGTAACCAAAAGCTAAATCACGCGAATGAACAAAAAACTCGCTTGATGACGTCACGCACGCAATTCAGTTGAAATTGCATTAACGAATGAACAAAAAGCATATTTGAAGTGATTGTGACGTCATATGGTTGCAACAAAAATCTTGACGACGAAATAAAAACAAAGCGAAGGCCAATAATAGCGCTAGCCATCGCTATGCGGCTATTAATAAAAAAATTAGCAGTTCTAATGGCTGAAAACAGTTCTAATGATTGAAAAAGAGAACAAATACAAATGAAGGCGAGATTCACAGACTCATCTAAACAAAAAAATGATCTCAGTAAAAAAAGGTTTGCAAAAAGTTGGAGATAATAGATTGACCAAATTTAGGTAACTCTAGGACACCAATGAGAATTTGTTTTTGAGACTCAGCGAGAAGACCACAAGAAAAACAAAAACAATCAAAACTAAAAAAATTCAACTTCCATTTTTTGGAAAGGCCCAAAATCAAAAAACAAATGCTATAAACTCAAGCTAATAATTAGATGCATAAACTCCTGATTCGCAACAAATTAAAACATATAAGAGAGACAAAATGATTAGACAACAAAAAACCGACTCTCGTAAAATCTCTAGAACTCCCACATACCATTTGAACACAAAATATAAAACTCACGGAAAGCATCGGCTACGTAATGAAACACTTACCTCCAAATAGGAGATATTCATTAGCAACCAATGACACTTGTCATTAACGATACTAAGCAACAGAACAAAAATAATTAACAACAGCACAAAATTCAAATAATCGTTAAAATTTATTGACAAGGAAGTGTCAAAGCCATTTAAAAAATATTTACCCGTTGATGGAATCAAGCAATCATAACACATGTATCATATCACTAGTGCTCAACAGAAGAACAAAAATGAATTCAGTGTACTGCACGCACGTAAAAAATAGCCTCTGAAAAACTAACAATTAGTACCAACACCAATCTCTCACTCCACTTTAAAGGCAGTTTGGAAAAAAGCCTCAAACCTACACGTTTTTTCGCTCCCTCTACTACTTCAGCATGACTAAAATCACCACTGTAATTTGACTTTCATTGAGGTGAAACAGCCGAAAAAAAGTATGCGGTGCTCTTGAAAAAGACAGCGCACCAATACAAATAGATTACTCTGGATTGTAAAAATAGTCCCGCTATAATATACGACTAAGACGAGAGCGGCTATTCAAAAGCTTCACGAAAAGTTCTTGGTGCTTAAGTTTTTAGAATAAACATTGCAATGCCAAAACACCTACGCAAAACCCAAATTCCGGCTCAAAAAACTTTTATTGGCCATTAGAACTCGAACACGGCAATGAAAAAAAATTCAAATATCGTCGCTAACTTGTCCAATTTTATGTTATATTTCCGTCCTCAAAACCAATTATTGCTTGTCCAAATCTAGAAAAAACTTTTGTACGAAAAAAATTGGAAATTAAAGCAATTAATTGAAGGTGCTTAGGTTGTAAGGTATAGGCGCTTTGCATGTAAGGTACTTGAAACTAATGTCACTTATTAAATATCTGAGATCACAGAAGAAAGAACACAAAACAAAAAATGAACAAAACCAGAAACGCTTAAACCAAACAACTGTAGAACATAGCAAAAAGTCTCGTTGTAGCAAAAGTATCAAAGATTAACCAAATGTTCCGGCTAATGTCTTCAAAACAGAAATTTATGTTAAAAGTTGATCCAAAACACAGAAGCAAATTGTAAAAAACATGATTGACAAATTGAATTCAGAAAACAGACAAAAGGATAAAAAGATGACAAAGAATCATAAAAAGTGCCAAATTCAATGCTATACGGTTTAAATTTTTTAATACTTCGGTCTTTTTTACCAACATCTTCTAGTCAAAATTTACAACACAACCAGCCTGCTGGCCAAAATATTCTGACTAAAGATTTAAGCGACAAACAGGAATAAAAAATATTCAAAAATTTTGTTTAAAAAATGGCCGAACAACTACGGAAAAGTTGAAAGAACTCTAGAAGATCTTTAGAAGTAGCTAGACGACCATGTCATAGAAACTATTTTTTGTGCTGTTAAAATCAAACCATTAATCTATGCAGATAAAAAATTTTATTTGCCTTAACGGTTAAAAACATCTTTAAAAATGAAAACATAGCCTGGCAGATTGCCAGAAAACAGCCGCGATAGACGCTTGTGGCCTTCCATGAATTGAAACAACTAAAGAAATAAGATAGACAGATTGACCACCAGTCCTTTAATAGACCACTAGACGTTTTGGACTGTCATTTTTATGAGACACATACCCTCTATTAAAGAAAAAACCCTAATGGAGCTTTTTCAAAATTAATATTCAAAATCAAAAACTTAAGACTAGTACGCAAGATTTAGGGAACATACGCTTGGCAATAATTAGATGCACACTTTTCACCTATAACTAGAAAATGTTCATAAAATTTAAAGTTCATTAAGCGAGTTCAGAGGTCATTTTTTTAAAAGATGTAAGTCACGCAATTGACCTAAAAGCAGAAAAAATGACGTCACGAACACAAACTTTAACTGCAAAGCAGTAGAGATCACTGAAATTGAAAAAGTCAATTCCAAGAAGTCAGGCCGCAAGAATCATCGATGGAGACGACGGATTAAAAGAAAACCACGATATCCCCAACAATAGCCGCTATCGTTTTGCGGCTATTAACAAAACATAGCTGGCAGATTGCCAGAAAATAGCCGCAATAGATTCGTAGATCGGCAGTCTAAAAAAACAGTAAAAAAGACAGACCAAAAAAATTCGTCTTTTCATTGAAGGCTGATCTGTTATATTTTGATTAAAAATCTGTAAAGTTATTGCTGCCTCTATTAGCTGATCTCAAATAACCTTCATTTAGAGTGACACACACCCATTTGACCTCATCTCTTTGAATTAAAGTAAATAAAAGTCAATTTCAAAGTGAGGAAGTCATTTTTGAGAGTGAGGTAAGTCAAGTGTGACCAAAAATTTAATCAGGCGCATGAACAAAAGAACTCGCTCCACTAAGAGCGAAAAATGACGTCACACATGCAATTCAGTTGAAATTGCATGAAGGAATGAACAAAAAGTGGCTGTGACGTCATATGGTCGTAACAAAAATCATGACGACGAAATAAAAAAACCAAGAGAAGGCCAATAATAGCCCCAGCTATCGCTGTGCGGCTATTAAAAAGATAGCAAAATTCACCAGTTCTCTGTGTTCCGCCTAAAAAACTGACAAGAGAAAAAAAAATTTGCAGCACTGAGAAACAGTCACTAGGATGAATTTTCCTTACAAGAGATAAAAGTCACTAAGCACTACGCACTAAAGACGGCGGAAAACCTTATCAAAATGAATCGGAGACATCTGCATAAAAATTAGATTGAAATTCCGGAAAAGAAATGCAGGCACTGATATAACATAGAAAGCTCTGATTAAACAGAGCATGCTCTGATCGGCAGAACAAACATTATGGACCCCTTGACCTTCATTTATGACGACGCTTAGAGGCTTTTGAAAATTTAAACGTCATTCGAGGTCACTTTTTAAGTAAAATTTTCTACTTCCATTGATAAATTTCGACTTACATTTTTTAAGGTGCGCAAAAAATTTATAGCACAATAGATCTAAATACTAAGGTAAAATATTAACAAATGACGTCACGCACACAAAAACAAGTAGAACTCTTTGAGCATAGCCGGCACATTGCCGGAACAGCTGCGAAAGAATAGACTTGCGTGCCGTATAATAGAGATAGAACCAGACACAGATCTAAATTGAAAAAAAAATCGACACCACTCAAAAAGTAATGTAAAAAACATTCCGACTATATCAATAAAAATGGTTAAAATTCATTGCGCAGAAGCCTTTTCATTAGGGACATTCATTACACATCAGTTCATTTGACCTTAAACTAATTCAAATTAAACTTAAGTTTTAATGAGCAAGTCATTTCATCGATAGAGGTAAGTCGCATATGATCAAAATTTAATCATGCAAATGACTTAAAAACACTGTCTAAAGAGAGTGAGAAATGACCTCATGCGCACAAATGCCTTTAGTGAGAGGAAGACGTCATTCAGAAAATTTGACTTTCAGCTTCGCTGTGAGAACAAATGTAAAACGAAAAAGAGCGTCAGACGACGAAACAAAAAAACCAAGAGCACCGCAATATAGCTCCGCTCAGCTTACAGCTATAAAAAGAGAAGTCAAATGGTGTAATCAACAATCATTGATGGAGAAGACTAATTAAAAAACCTACTACAAAAAGACCAACAACAGCACTTTAAACCGAAAAAGAACTTCACGGTAACAAATGATTCTTATTTTTGTGAGCCCAAAAACTGTTTTCAATATACCATCTTTTCTTGAATAATGACTTAACACATGATAGATTATATTAAAAACCAATTCATGCCGAGACGGTCAACTGACTCGAAAAAAATCAAAATGTCATTGTTTTTGAAAAAAACTACAAGCAGAGAAAAGCTAAATATTCCTTGACATGAGGATACGGAGGGCTAGTAGTAATGCCAATAAATATGGCAAGACTTATAAGAACAATAAAATCAATTAGCGGGCATCTAAAATTGGGCTTTATGGGTTTTATCCCGTCTCCATTTTTGATTTCGATTGCTTGGCTGAGCAACTGCTGTTTAAAAAGAATTGAGCAGAATAAGCGAAAAGTGAAACTGGCCCAGAGAAGTCGAAAAGATTTCACGTAAAGAATCGAAAAGCGGTAAAATGAGGTAAAGCGGAACAAATTTTTGTTCGACAAAGTGAAAAAACACCCGTTATAATAGCCGCAGAAACCAATTGTTCGCATGAGGACGAAAGAAACGGAAGCGTTCAAAATAGGAATCGGAGTACGGCAACGTTAAGTACATCACCGTTAAGTTTGATAACAGGGATAGATCATATGCTCTATCAGTGACTTGGAAGGAATAACAAATGAATTAATTCCAAGAATCAACATCTTGCGGATGAGATTGCGAACTAAACGTATTCCGAATCAAAACTCGAATATTGATTTAAAAAAATTGAAAGTCAACCCTTAACGGAACATATGGAAATTATAGCAACACCGAGATGGCAAAGGAAGTAATTGAGGTAGCCAAAAGCCTGAAATTTTAAAAGTTTCCCATTAAAATAATTCACACTACTGTTTTGTCCATGACATCAATACTCACAGTAAATAGTACGAAGAACTTTTGGTTGTCCTCTCCTACGCAGTTGTTGATCCAGGGGCAGTGGTGGTCCATCTTACGAACACATCTTCTACACACTGAGCAGTGGTGTGCCCTGGGTGGCTTTAGACTGTCGCACTTGGTGCATTTGTAGGCCGCCTCGCCCGGCTGCAGATTCAATGCATCTATATTCTCTTTTGTAGCTGTGCCCACTGCTAGAGTGCCCTAGAAACACACAGACACCATCACAAACACTTGACCCAAAATACCACCTCACCACAATTTCCACAGGTCAAAATTCCAGATCAAACAAATGCAAACAAGGGCTAATGTTGATAGAAAACGTTTGACATACTCGGTATTAAGACATCTATTCAAAACCGATTTCTTTTAAACTTTTATTTTCAAAAAACCTCAATCAAAAATCTAAGATCCCGATCTCCCGAAAATTACAAGCATAAGCCTTCAACGCGTGCTTGCGGATGCTAATTTGTTAAGCAGTCCAGTGCCTACGCTACAAAAAACTGCTATAACCTCATTACAGAAAACTTTATCCTAAAAGACTATCTTTATCGCAGCTTTAGGTATGTACACGAAACAAACAGGACTACTAACTGGGTCTGTGCACATGGCCTTGATGTGTGAGGCGTAGGCCATAAACACGAGGAAATTGAATATGAAGAAGTTGACAACGTCGTAGAGGGTGTTCTGTGTGAAGGGAGCCAACATCACCCCATTTACCATGAATAGGCCATAGAGCAGGAGAAGATATGTAAACACGGCACATGTCAGGCCACAACAGTCTACAATACAAGAACCATAGATTTAATACAGACAATGACTGGAGCTATTCTAACGTCATTCTGACATAACCTTCAGTGGAGCTCCTTTATGCCTTCGATACATACTCGGTAGATTGCCAAAATAGCTACGAAAAAGAGTTCAAAGCTGTAGAATATAGATAAGAGATGTTGCAGGAAGCGAATAGAGTTGTCAACGCAATCGTCAAAACCTACAAAAATTCGTTTTTCAAAAAAAATGCCAATTCATTTTATTCCCCACGCCTTTATTTTATCAGCCTTCATCTACCAAGACTATCATCAAAAATTTCAAATGCAAAAAAAATCGAACAGTGGTTTTGAAAACATATCTAAAGCAGTTAACTTTATTTTGAAAAACAATATTCAAGCCCAACTTTGGTTATAACAGGTGGCAATTTTATTGAGGGAAGTAGCTCAGAATTTTTCTGGGTTTTCTGGGTGCAAAAAATCCGACCCCATAGGGGTTCGAACACGAGACCTCCAAGATACCAGCCAGACATCTTAACCACTAAAGCTACTACGCTTTTGAGAGTCATCCGTAAACAGTCGCTTTTATACTAACAATAAACTGCATTTCAGAATGAGAGCAATTGAAATCACTTAAAATCAAGAAGTGAAGCCTGAAGAAGTCAATCTAGAAGTCAAAATATTCTAGAACAAAAGCGCAAAAGCGTCAAGCAAAAACTTTGCATTAAAAAGATACACGCTTTTACAATAATTGCTTCAAACTTCAGGAGCAATTATTTACATTTCAAGTGTTTCTATTCATCTATTTCTATTAACAAACATAACTTACTAAAGTCCAAAAAAGAGAAAATTACCCTAAAAGGTGAGCGATTGATGCCCAAGCTGGGGGAGGATCTCTAAAATGATAATGCGCTTCAAGGTAGCATTACAATCCGTTGTCTATATCATTCAACGTAAATTGGTCAGCAAACTAAACTCAAAACACGTTATGTTAGACCTTTCAAATTTGTATTTTGCAATCGTACTTCTCGCATTTATTTAATTTCAATATAACATTCGTATTCATTTTTAGATGGGCAACATCAACAGCAAACATAACTGACTAACTTCGGAGGAAATATTCTCGAACGGCTAGTGGAACCTCTAATTACAGCCTAATTCAGGGGGGTGTAGCCCGAATGCGACTAAGAAAATCACTAGGTGGCTTCAAAAAACCTCATTAGAGGTTAATATATACCACTAATAAGATTTAAACTGAAAAAATGGCACCAGTTTTGGCGCACTTATCATTTGACTTTTAGTATTAAATTGCCACCAATTGAGTTCAGCTGCTTGAAATTGAATGAGAGAGTACTTTAGATCACGCAAATAGCAGAAAGTCAAGGGCGTAAAAGTCACTCGAAAAGTCAAAAAACAATCAAGCGAGATCTTGCATTACAAAACAAAGCCGTAGAATACCGGAAACGACTCGAAGAGTAGTGCAATAAAAAGTATCTAACCCTACCCATTTCAGAAATATGAAGATAAAAAACAATATACAGTGTAAAAAATCAATGTTTAGTGAGAAATATGAGGTGTGTGTGTGGGGGGGGGGTAGGTGTGTGATTGGGGGAGGGAGTTATACGGGATCAAAAATTCTCGAAATGACCATTTAACCTTGAATATTACCATCACTTCATAACAACTATACATTACAAACTAAGCTACTTTTAAAGCCCGATGCTTGAAAACAGAAGTCAACGTTCTAAAACGGAAGTCAATGTTCAAAAACAAAAGTCAAGTTTCAAGTGATGACTTCAGCTTTAAAAAAATGTAGAATCTGTATACTCCTCCTCTAGTCGTAAAAAAACTTAAATACTGCTCGTAAAAAGTCGTAAAAAGACAAACACGTTTACAATAATAGCTTATCTTCAAGAGCAATTAAATATTTCCAACTAAGCTACAGATGAGAATGAAATGAGAATGAACAACCAACAATTAATTTCAAATTAGCAACAAACTTCGTTTCGGACTTAGAGCAATTGAAAGCCCTTAAAATGAAGAAATGGAGAGTGAAAAAAAGTTACTTGAAAAGTCAGAATGTTCCAGAACAAAAGCGCGAAAACGGTGAAGCGAAAAGTTTGCATAAAAAAAAGAAGACCTACACATTTACAATAGTTGCTTCAAATTTCATTGGAGAGGAATTAAACAAAGTTAGATTGCCGGAAACTTCTAGTCGTTGAACCCACTGACGGACATTCGAATTGAAACCAAACAGAGCCGTTTCAAAATTGATATTCAAAATCAAAAACTCAAGACTTATACTCAAAAACTAGAGCATATAAGTTTGGCACTACTTAGATGCACACTATTGATCCTTGATTAAAATGTTAATAAAATTTAAAGTTCCATAAGTGAGTTCAGAAGTCATTTTTTTGAGTGAGGTAAGTCACGCAATTGATCTAAAAGCAGAAATGACGTCACGTACACAAATTTTAAATGCAAAGCAATAGAAGTTACTGAAGTCAATTCCAAGAAGTCAGGTCGTAGGAATCATCGATGGAAACGACGGATTAAAAAAAACCACGATGTCCCCAATAATAGCCGCTATCGCTTCGCGGCTATTTAAAAAGACAGCATATTTTTCTTCTGAATGCAGCCTTGTTTCCTTACGAGTCAAAAAGTTCCCATTTGGTTCATAGTTTGATAAAACAGCCGGCAGATTGTCGGAAAATAGCCGCAATAGACGCTTGTGGCGTTACAAGAATTGAAACAACATAGACATAATACAGACAGATCGACCACCAGTCCTTTAATAGACCACTAGACTTTTTGGGTTAGCTTTAGACTGTCATTTTTATGAGACACATAAGCTCTATAAGGAGAAAACCCTAATAAGGCTTTTCAAAATCAGGATATTTTCCGTTTGTGCCCCCTCAGCTTAGTGGGCGCATATTATTTGCACACCCCAGATGCACGTGCAATATTCTTTACATAATGACTTACTATGTAATGGCACGTGCTCTGTAACTGTGGGGCGCATAACGTACTGGGGGGGGCACAAACGGAGAAGATCCCAAAATTAATATTTGAAATAAAAAAAACTGAAGACTAATAATCAAGAATTATAATCAAGCATATATGTTTGGCACTACTTAGATGCACACTATTGACCTTTAATAAGTAAATGTTCATAAAAGTTTCATAAGTGAGTTCAGAAGTCAATTTTTTGAGTGACGTAGGTCATTGAAAAAGTCAATTCCAAGACGTCAGGGTAAGACGAAACAAAAATCTGTTAGGCGAAGTAAAAATTGCTGAGCTAAGCGTCCAAATTAGAGTAAAATAATCTCAAACATACCCGGCAGATTAACGGAAAATAGCCGCCGTTGATTCCAATAAGCATGATTGGGATTGAAATAATAGAAGATATTGAAAAAAAAAAAAGATTTTCGTACAAAAACATTTTTTAAGTCCGATTTATTTTGATGGCATTTCGTAGTTGAACATAACGTACTTTTGTTTCTTAGAGAGAGGCTACAGGGGCTACTATCAATACCAATAAGCATTAGAGATGGCAACTAAGACTTATAGGAACGACGTTCAAATAGCGGGCATCTAAAATTGGGCTTTATGGGTTTATCCCGTTTCTACTTCTGACTTAAATTTTTTTATACTGACTCTGTTCATTTTGAATTGCTTTGCTGAGCAACTGATGCTCAAAATCACTTTTAGCAGAATGAGAGAAGAGAGAAACTAGCCTAGAGAAGTCAAAAAGATATCACGCAAAATGTTGAAAAAGTGGCAAAATGAGGTAAAGCGAATCATTTTTTTTATTCGACGAAGTAAAAAAAACATAGCAGGACAAGTCCTGACGTACAATTCAAAGAATTTTCATTGACTAAACAGAAAAATAGACCTAGAACAGACTATAAATGGATAGGGAAAACCATTTAGAAAAAAAATCCGATCCAAAAAATCGAAAAAACAGTAAAAATCAAAGTGAAATTGCCGCATGTGAACAAAAAAAACCACTAGCGAGAAAGCGAATTTTTGTTCAAACACCGTTTTCTCACTCTACTTTAAATTTAGAGCAAAAAATTTCACGCCACAAAACCACTCGCTTTTACGCTCCACTTCCTGCTTCGACGTGACCAAAATCACTACTCCAATTTGACTTCAGAAATCATGAAAATGTGTGAACAGATCTTAAAAAAAAGACAGCGCCCCAATACAATTCAAATTCTTTGAATTGTAAAAAAATAGGAGCGCTATAATAGCCGGCTGAGAAGATGGGGGCGTCTATTAATAATAAAACAAACTAGCATTTACTCTAAAAAAGTGTACCGCCTTAATGACAGTTTATCGGTTTATAACGTTTTCAGGACTTGGTACCTCCATAACTCTTTCTACAAATTGCAGCGTAATTCATTGAGAATGAACTTAAAAACATAACCGACTAACGTCGGGCGAATTGCTTTCAAACTACCGGTTGGCTTCGTCAGTTGCCTTTCGACCTGAATGATGTGTAGGGGTAGGGATTGTGGGGGAGTAGGGATTGGGGGGGGGGGGGGGGCAGAGAGTTGGGGTTGGTGTGTGTGTGTCTGTGTGTGTGTGGGGGGGGGAGATGAGTCAACTTGTATAACTTCTAAGAACCGCCCTTCACACCATAGGTATAAGTGAACAGTTTGTGAATCGCATACTTGGAGACTAGTGAGCTGAAAGGCTCTAAGAGAACTTAATACTCGCCGGGCGCTACTTGTTTATCCCGTTTTTGAGGACGAAAAGTCAAATGTTCAGACAAAAAATCGGTCAAGCGATAAATTGCATAAAAAAAGACGAACAGGACTAGCATAATTGCTACAAACTTCGTTTGAGAGCAATTAATCAATTTGTATTTTAAAGTATTCAAAGTGTTTTAAGTAAGAGGTCAATCGTGAAATAGTCAAGCATGAGAAAGATTTAACGTGTTTAAGACAAGCAAGGTGAACAATACGTCCAGCGAATAAGAGTGCCTATATTGATATTAACCAACATACGTTTTGGGATAGTTGCCAACGTACCCTGTCGCAAACACAGTCGAAGTTCTAAAAAACTTCACCTAAAATATCCATGGGATCAAAGCCATTACTTTTGACGAAAAACGATATCGATCAATCAAAAAGAACGCACATCGAATTCCTTTGAGAGCAGTTATATACAGATTGAAAGTGATCGCGGAGGGCGAAAGCGTTTCCTGCAATTCAAAGTCCTGACGTACAATTCAAAGAATTTTCATTGACTAAACAGAAAAATAGACTTAGAACGGACTGTAAATGGGTTGGGAAAACCATTTAGAAAAAAATCCGATCCAAAAAATCGAAAAAAACAGTAAAAATCAAAGTGAAATTGCCGCATGTGAACAAAAAAACCACTAGCGAGAAAGCGAATTTTTGTTCAAACACCGTTTTTCTCACTCTACTTTAAATTTAGAGCAAAAAATTTCACGCCACAAAACCACTCGCTTTTACGCTCCACTTCCTGCTTCGACGTGACCAAAATCACTACTCCAATTTGACTTCAGAAATCATGAAAATGTGTGAACAGATCTTAAAAAAAAGACAGCGCCCCAATACAATTCAAATTCTTTGAATTGTAAAAAAAAAATAGGAGCGCTATAATAGCCGGCTGAGAAGATGAGGGCGTCTATTAATAATAATACAAACTAGCATTTACTCTAAAAAAGTGTACCGCCTTAATGACAGTTTATCGGTTCATACCGTTTTCAGACTTGGTACCTCCATAACTCTTTCTACAAATTGCAGCGTAATTCATTGAGAATGAACTTAAAAACATAACCGACTAACGTCGGGCGAATTGCTTTCAAACTACCGGTTGGCTTCATCAGTTGCCTTTCGACCTGAATGATGTGTAGGGGTAGGGATTGTGGGGGAGTAGGGATTGTGGGGGAGAGTTGGGGTTGGTGTGTGTGTGTGTGTCTGTGTGTGTGTGTGGGTGGGCGGGGGGGAGATGAGTCAACTTCTATAACTTCTAAGAACCGCCCTTCACACCATAGGTATAAGTGAACAGTTTGTGAATCGCATACTTGGAGACTAGTGAGCTGAAAGGCTTTAAGAGAACTTAATACTCGCTGGGCGCTACTTGTTTATCCCGTTTTTGAGGACGAAAAGTCAAATGGTCAGACAAAAAATCGGTCAAGCGATAAATCGCATAAAAAAGACGAACAGGACTAATATAATTGCTACAAACTTCGTTTGAGAGCAATTAATCAATTTGTATTTTAAAGTATTCAAAGTGTTTTAAGTAAGAGGTCAATCGTGAAATAGTCAAGCATGAGAAAGATTTAACGTGTTTAAGACAAGCAAGGTGAACAATACGTCCAGCGAATAAGAGTGCCTATATTGATATTAACCAACATACGTTTTGGGATAGTTGCCAACGTACCCTGTCGCAAACACAGTCGAAGTTCTAAAAAACTTCACCTAAAATATCCATGGGATCAAAGCCATTACTTTTGACGAAAAACGATATCGATCAATCAAAAAGAACGCACATCGAATTCCTTTGAGAGCAGTTATATACAGATTGAAAGTGATCGCGGAGGGCGAAAGCGTTTCCTGCAATTCAAAGTCCTGACGTACAATTCAAAGAATTTTCATTGACTAAACAGAAAAATAGACTTAGAACGGACTGTAAATGGGTTGGGAAAACCATTTAGAAAATCCAATCCAAAAAATCGAAAAAAACAGTAAAAATCAAAGTGAAATTGCCGCATGTGAACAAAAAAAAACCACTAGCGAGAAAGCGAATTTTTGTTCAAACACCGTTTTTCTCACTCTACTTTAAATTTAGAGCAAAAAATTTCACGCCACAAAACCACTCGCTTTTACGCTCCACTTCCTGTTTCGACGTGACCAAAATCACTACTCCAATTTGACTTCAGAAATCATGAAAATGTGTGAACAGATCTTAAAAAAAAGACAGCGCCCCATTACAATTCAAATTCTTTGAATTGTAAAAAAAATAGGAGCGCTATAATAGCCGGCTGAGAAGATGAGGGCGTCTATTAATAATAAAACAAACTAGCATTTACTCTAAAAAAGTGTACCGCCTTAATGACAGTTTATCGGTTTATACCGTTTTCAGACTTGGTACCTCTATAACTCTTCTACAAATTGCAGCGTAATTCATTGAGAATGAACTTAAAAACATAACCGACTAACGTCGGGCGAATTGCTTTCAAACTACCGGTTGGCTTCGTCAGTTGCCTTTCGACCTGAATGATGTGTAGGGGTAGGGATTGTGGGGGAGTAGGGATTGTGAGGGAGAGTTGGGGTTGGTGTGTGTGTGTGTCTGTGTGTGTGTGTGTGTGGGGGGGGGGGATGAGTCAACTTCTATAACTTCTAAGAACCGCCCTTCACACCATAGGTATAAGTGAACAGTTTGTGAATCGCATACTTGGAGACTAGTGAGCTGAAAGGCTCTAAGAGAACTTAATACTCGCTGGGCGCTACTTGTTTATCCCGTTTTTGAGGACGAAAAGTCAAATGGTCAGTCAAAAAATCGGTCAAGCGATAAATCGCATAAAAAAGACCAACAGGACTAATATAATTGCTACAAACTTCGTTTGAGAGCAATTAATCAATTTGTATTTTAAAGTATTCAAAGTGTTTTAAGTAAGAGGTCAATCGTGAAATAGTCAAGCATGAGAAAGATTTAACGTGTTTAAGACAAGCAAGGTGAACAATACGTCCAGCGAATAAGAGTGCTTATATTGATATTAACCAACATACGTTTTGGGATAGTTGCCAACGTACCCTGTCGCAAACACAGTCGAAGTTCTAAAAAACTTCACCTAAAATATCCATGGGATCAAAGCCATTACTTTTGACGAAAAATGATACCGATCAATCAAAAAGAACGCAAATTGAATTCCTTTGAGAGCAGTTACAGACAGATTGAAAGTGATCGCGGAGGGCGAAAGCGTTTCCTGCACACCAAATGAAGACAAGAGTTCACCTGGTTCGTATTTTAAACCTCAGCGCTTGATAGTTTACGAAACACGATGGCTTTATAGTTTACGAAACACAACACATAGTTTACGAAACACAAGCGATAAAAGACGACGAGTTTGAAGGACGGCACAAATGAGCTGCAACTACACCGATTTGACGATATTGCGTTAGAACAAACACAGCCCAAATAATGCTACAAACTGTTTGAGAGAACTCTAGATCAAATTGTCCATTTGTTCTAGAAAAAATGATTGAAACAGCCCAACCAATTCTTTCAGCTGCAAAAAATTCTTTAAATTCAACGTACACAATATATAATAGATATATTGAGCAAAATTTCGCTACCAAATTGAAAACTGAAAAAAAATATTTTCAGCATACAAAACTGTAGCATCAAAGAGCAATACACTCCTATTAACTTATGAAAATATTTTGCTGAAAATATTCTGGCATAAAAGGGAACTTTTTTGCTTCTCGTGTTATATTTTATACATGTACATTCGATACGTCAAAATTGACGTACAGTCGATCAAATTTAATTGAGCAGTTAAAAGGTAAGGAAACTGCTTGAAGTAAATAAAATGAAAAGTGTGAAATGAAAACAGCAGGACGCAAACAATCCTCACTTGTATTCTTTGCTCATAGCAATGCAAAAAGCACAAGAAAATTACAAAGGCTTTCGTACATAGTTTTTCACATCATTGATCAGACAAAGGTAAAAGCGGAATTAATCATTTTGAAGAAGGCTCAAAAACTGTTAATTAAAAAGCAAACGGGCCTTTTTCTCCTGAGAATGACAGAGGAAAACATTTTGCAATCAGAGTAAAACAAGCATAAATAGTACGTATATAGTGCATGAAAATTTGTTCAGAACATCTCGTTTTCTAATAAAAAGAACATCTGATGACGGACAAGTTCCAATTGAGATAACTGAATTTTTAAGCCATCCAATTTTAACAGACAATTCAAAAACATAAAACGACTAACGTAGTATGAATTGCTCTCGAACGACAGGCGGGGGGTAATGTAAATTAGGCGTGTAGCCTAGAAAAATTTTTAATGGGTGCAAAACCTCGAACCTCATAGGGGTTCGAAACCTAGACCTCAAGGATAGCATTCAGACATCATAACCACTAAGCTTTACTGCCTTCGAAGATCATCCACTAACAATCGCTTTTATACCGGCAAAAGAATTCATTTCAGAATGAGGAATGAGAGCAATTGAAATCAATCAGAATGAAAAACTCAAGAAGTCGAATCACTCAAGAAGTCGGAGGATATTCTAGAACAAAAGCGTCAAGCAAAATAAAAGCGTAAAAAATATGGCCGGTAGATCACCGGAAACGACTGAAGAGTCGTGCAAGACAATCTCTAAATCAGAAATATTGAAGAAAAAGAGTCTTCTAACTATACCGGAATCATCAGAGAAAAAAATTAATTAGCTATTAGAACTATAGTGTTTTGAAAAAAAAGCAGACTCAATTTTTAGCTTGAGGCGTGGGTTGGCGGTGGGGGTTGCTTGTTGGTGATAGGTAGGCGGGGGGGGGGGGGTATGTAGCTGGGGGCGAGGAGGTTAAGTAGGCGGGGGAGGTAGGCGAGGGGTAATGAAGGTAAGTGAGGGGGTATGTATGTAGGTAGAGAGGTATACATGGGGGAAATTAGGTAGGGGGAGATAGGTGGGGATAGCTAAGTGGGGTGTAGGTGGGTGCCGGGCTCTGTAATTTGGACTTGCAGGAGGGACTGCTATGGGAAGAAAACTTCTCAAAATGACCATTCCCACTACAAGTAGGTCCTAATCACAATGGATTAGTAAGAAAGCTACTGTTAAGGTTTATTGTTCGAAAACAGAAGTCAAAGTCCCAAAACAGTAGTTAATGTTAGAAAACAAAAATCAAAAGTTCAAGTCATGAACAAACTTGTTCCAGCTAAAAAAAAACATACGACAAGTCCTGAAACACAATCCAACAATTTGAATAAAAACTTAGAGATACTATACCTGGCCAGCAGACAACTTGAACAACGCCAGAAAAAGTCACAACTTTAGAGAAATTAAAATAACGAAACATACCCGGCAGATTGCCGGCAAATAGCCGCCGTTGATTCCAATAAGCATGATTGGGATTGAAAGAATAGAAGATATTGAAAAAAAAAAGATTTTTGTACAAAACCATTTTTTAAGTCCGATTTATTTTGATGGCATTTCGTAGTTGAACGTAACGTACTTCTGTTTCTTAGAGAGAGGCTACAGGGGCTACTATCAATACCAATAAGCATTAGAGATGGTAACTAAGACTTAGAGGAACGACGTTCAAATAGCGGGCATCTAAAATTGGGCTTTATGGGTTTATCCCGTTTCTACTTCTGACTTCAATTTTTTATACTGACTCTGTTCATTTTGAATTGCTTTGCTGAGCAACTGATGTTCAAAATCACTTTTAGCAGAATGAGAGAAGAGAGAAACTAGCCTAGAGAAGTCAAAAAGATATCACGCAAAATGTTGAAAAAGCGGCAAAAAGAGGTAAAGCGAAACATTTTTTTATTCAACGAAGTAAAAAAAAATAGGAGCGCTATAATAGCCGGCTGAGAAGATGAGGGCGGCTATTAAACAAAATAAACGGAAAATAATCCTTGCTAAAAATCTTGAAGCTTTCACCCTAAAGGCCAAAACTGATCCACTTAAATATACCCACACACCCACGCATCAACCTTCAAATGGGTTCATTGGCCACTGAAATAGATGAACTCGAGAAGTATGAAACACTATAAACTGAAAAAAAGCAATACTTATTGAAGATTTCTAAATTTTGCGATATTAAATTTTTCAAAACCATCTTTTGTCTGTTTAATCTGTCCAATAAACAATCTGCAAGAACTAAAAAAAGTTTTACTGGGCCTTAAACATCGATAAACTCGACAATGACGAAAATCAAACAATAAAATTAAGAATTTTATGAAATTTTTGATAATAATATCTTCAAACCATTTTGATGTCTCCATAAACAACCCAGTAACCCAATTTCAAGCCATGAAAAAGTTTCACAAGCCCATTAATATCGTTGGTGGGAAATGGCGAGTTAGGGACATTTACCCTTATGACCCGAAACGATTGATACAATCCTTCAAGTTTTTTGGGCATTTTCCCCGGGAAAAATCGTTAAAATGAGTTTATCAGAGAAAAAGTGGATTTTCTCAAAATTGCCAAAGAAGTTGATTTTGTGTGTTGGTCCATTTAAATTGTCCTGAAATCTAGTTTATAATAGACGAAACCGTTGAGAGACAGCTTTTCCCATTTTGAAGAAAACCCACTTCAAAGTTCGCCCCAGTTGCTTATTTTTGTAAGAACATTTGTAAAAAAGTAAGTATGACCGGTAAAAGTCCTTCATCAATTTTGAGGAACGTCATTTTAAAATTGTTCAAAAAAAAAACTTAAAAATGACAAAACGTGAAAAAATGCACATCGAAACTCCTAAAAATGACCTTTTAATCTTTTAATTAAATCCTTACCAGCAGATGCAGCAGTCTAAGCACTTGATGAACTAATAAAGCCAGTCTAAGCACTTGAAACTTAATGCCCACTTAGCGTTGCCGGTTCATCAAAAATTTCTTATTACGCATCTGATCAAACATTCACCCAACCAACTCATCGCAGATTTGTACAAAGTAAAGAACGAAAAAAAATGTAATAATACAAACGAAATGAGTATTAAATACTTCATTGAAAAGTGCCGTGTGCATTTCCAGGGACTTCCAGAAACACCTCTAAAATAGCTCTGAAGGAAAGATCGAAAAGGAAAAGCAAAAAGCACAAAATCAGAAATAAGCAAAATTAAGCAAAAAAGGAAAAAAAATTGGCTAAAAATGCTGAAAATTACTCAACTATGTTCACCAAAATCATCAAAATTTAAATCGATATTGTCAAGGCAGCCGAAACAACTATAATAACTAATTATTTGAACCGAAGACCTCTCCAAATTCCAGAAAATCGAAGATAATAAAAAGCATTTGTAAACAACCTTAACTAAAAAAGAAACCAAAGAAAAAAAATATTTTTAATATTACGAGAGCACAAAGAGAAAAATTGCAAAAAAAAAATTAGGAAAAAGTATCAAAATTCCCAAATTATTGTGATCTTTCTCAACAAAAACGTTTAATACCAACAAAACTGTAATCAATTGTTATCACAAAACTCATTGAGTAATAAGCGCCCATTCAAATACTACTTAAAGCAGTAAAACAAAACAGGATAAAAATCAGTAAAATTTGCCTAAAAGTCAGCAAAACGTCCAAGTTAGCATAAAACTCATATTAACTACCATAAACCGTCAAACCACTATTAAAACGAGCACAAAAGTAATACAATATGACTGTGAACCTCTTGATAAAAAAAATGCAAATAAAACCGCTTTCAAAAGCCGCACGTGAACTAAAAATTTCGCTCGCTAGCAAAAAGCAAAAATTTTTCAGACCTCAATTTCTCGCTCCCTAGAAAACAGTGGCATGAAAAAAACACTCTTTTCGCTCAGCTGCTCAGTTTTGTTCAGCATCCAAACGACAACCATTTTTTTACACGTTTCATTTCCTGCTTTATAATTCACTACAATAAATTTGATTTAAAAAGACTTCCAATAATCTTCTTCGAGTCGTAAAAAAACAGAACACCAATACAATCTAATTCTTCGATATTAAAACCCTGTAGAACATCAATACTCCTCTTCCAGTAATAAAAAGACACATACGTGTACAATAATTGCTTCAAATTTTGCTTCAGAGCAATTAAACATGATTTAAAGCAACCCTCCGTTAAGCCAACGTCAATTAAACACATTCATACTTCATCTTCAATAAGAGTCGGTACTCAACTTCCAAAAACTATTCAATCAAGAAGCATCTTAAATAATCCTTTAAGTTACCATCCCCGAGAATTAGGACCTAGCGGAAAACAAACGACTGGCAGTATGAGCGATTAATATGCTTACACCAATTTTATCCAAAAATACAATTTTTAAAAATGATTTTAAGTATTTGAATTATGTATCCAGTGGATTTTGATTAAGTTTCTATTTAAAATTTTGTTTCAATCGGTTGATTCCGAGGATTTGTGTGGAAAATATAATTAACGGGGGGCATGAAAATATTGTACATGTTGGACCAGGATTGGTAAGAGAGCCAAAAATAACTCGTGTTCAAAACATTTTAAAGGGACAAGAAAAATACGAATACAAAAATTGTTTTATCCGCAATATAATTAAGAAGTAAAATTGACACAAAAAAGTTTAAAGGAACTTTATTATAGTGAAGAATAACGAGTAGGCTTTAGTGGCACTAGAGTTAGTCGTTATTAAAAATCTATTAAACGATAATTCTCAAACTTAAACTTAATCTGTGTGTTTCAAGAAATTTCTTGACAGACGTCGGAACATTTTGTATAAACACGTCCTTGTTTCGTAATGCCTCCTTATTTCATTCACGCTTAGTGAGACAAAAACGAAGTTCAATAATCAACCGATGTCAGATCTTTATTGCAAGTCATATGGTACGACATTAACTTCAACTTACAGGACGCAAGTATCAGCAATTGTCTGACCAAATTCAGAGAATGGATTTAGTCATCATGGTCAAACCGACATTCCAGTATCGACATCAATTATTAAAAACACAAAAAGACTACACGAGAGTCTGATTAGTTTCATAAAGGTTCAGATTAAAAGATTAAAATCATGGAGAACAAATGCAGTAGTACTGATAGCACATCAGCATAGAACTGCATTCTTCCCCAGTTCAAAGAATGGATTATCAACTCATCACTTAACCAGTAGGAAGTTGTTTAGATTGCATAAAAATAACACCTCAAAATCTCATTGTACATATTACTGATAGTCAATCCCACGTGCACTTAACAAAATCCAAGCAAAATAATTGGTAATAAATAATAAAAATCCACTTTCAGCTACCCACTTTAATGATGCAAAATAATATCATTATGGGATCAAGCTAATGGGAAAATTCAGACTGTCTGTTTTTATCAACAAGAACAGTCCGCCTCAAACAGACAGAACGTTTGCATTGAGAGTGACCTTCTTGAGTCAATGAATGGATTCTGTCATCACTTAAATCGCCCAGGACAACTCGCAAATCAATTAATTAGATCTCAGCAATTCAAAAGACTACTGAACTCACACACGGAGATGAAATAAGAGAAACTGACTTTTGGAAGACTTCTTAGATCAAATTACGAGACTCACTCTCAACATAAACTTTACTAGATAATTGCTATATATTCATTTTTTCTGATACGATCCGATCAAGTTACATAACAAGACGGCTTGTGCAAGTCTATGCGTTGCAAAGAATGTTCCAACATACCTCTCAAGGTTGCGAAAACAACATTAAACTCTGTCAGAGAAATGGTTGGAAGTATCCAAAAGCAACACATGAATTCGAAAAAATTACAGACACCGACAAACCTTGCACACACACACATACACAACACACATTACAAAAACACAAATATAAACATGAACACCAAAACTAAAATTGTTAAAATTTTCTTTTTGGCGCCTTTCATTTAGGTCGTCTTTTATTCTAGAAAACTCGATGTAATTTTAACAACTTTGAAATGAACCTTTTTGAAGTTTTTCTAAAACTTTGGTTATTTTTGATGTTTCATTAGCACCATGGGCCAATTAAATCTCGCAGATGGGTGACCAGATAGCTTTAATAAACAATTTTCTTTTCGAAAAACATTAAAACCCGCAATTTATTTTTTTAATTTTTAAGATTTCTAACAGTTTTAGCACTCTGCCTCTATTTTTGTCTAACATGTAAAAAGATGTTTCTGTTGTCCCTTAATTACAATACTTAGTAGTGTATGAAAAAATTGGATTTCAGTAAAATTTACGCTTTCACACTTTTTGGAACATTTTTTGAAGAAATCGAAATATCAATGATTTCTATATGACCTGAAAAATAAAGAATAGTTTATTTCCACTTTTCAAAAACTCTTCGTTTATAATTGAGAAGTTTCACAATCAACAAACTATTACGTTTGTTACGAAGTAAATAAGTAAGCGAGATAATATTATCCAATCAGATTCGAGTATTTTAAACGCTTATAGAAATCGTTCTAAATGAATAAAATACGTTCTTATAGACGTAGAAAGTTCCAAAAAAAGTTCATTTAACCTAATTTTCAGTAAATATAACCATGATATGTATCGATAAAGCTGGTTTTCGGCTTAATATTTTTAGGTTATCTAGACAATTGTTGGAGGATTACGAACCTATTTTGACGTCAATAACAACAGAAAAAAAACCGGTAAAAGCATCAAAAAAACCTTGCCGTCTAAGTTTCACTCGTTGTCTTGATCGTTGATTACACGTTGCTATGATCGGTATTACTTATACGTTGCTTAATACGACGCTATGTATTGATTATTTCACAATCGAACTACAGTTGTATTTACTGAGTTTATGGTACCGCTCCCCGCTTACCAACACAAAATTTCTTTTTCTTACTTAGCCTAAAGAGCTGAAATTTAGCTTTCGGAAGGTTTATCGGACTAGTGACTTAGCTTTCTCGTGGAAATTTATGTAACAATTAAATTAATTTCTGTACAGTGTGCTCCAAAGGACGCGTACGATTTGAACAAATGAGTTTTTATGAGAAACCAATGGACACGTTGACGGAGTGGCGTTACAGTATAGCCCGGAAGTTCCGCATTTTTCATCACGAGTACAATTTACTGGATGCATCTTAGGATACTGAGCTCTCAGGATATTGAGGAAATTGGTCCAGCTCTACAATTGAAGATTCGGAGTACCGAGCTCCACTGACCACCTGTGCAACCAGTTCAAGCAAGAGTCTGGCGAATCAGCCTAATTAACTAAGATTGAAAGAAGCTGCTTCAAAACTGTAAGACAGAACGAAAACGTTATATTTTATCAGTGTAGTATTTAAAGATTAAGTTAGACAGCAAGATCCATCCCAACGTGAAAGGTGAAATTACAAAATGAAGTTTATTTAGTTTAATGTTTCCGAAAATTCCGTAGATTTACCGAAAATTCGTGAAAAACGATATAGTCGGTTAGTATATCAAAGAATAACCTCTGATAGAGAGAAAATTGAGAAAAAATAATGCTAAATTGTTCAACTTTGAAAATTTTTGGTCAATTTTGAGGCAATTCAAAAAAAAATTAGAAAATTATTACCGAATATTGATAAACCGTATTTTAGAGCATACAACTGTCCAGTGTAAAGGATTACCGTTCCGTATTCAAGAAATTGCAAAAAATTGACCAAATATAGAGAAAAACTGAAAAGAATAAACTTTTGACAAAGTTGTCAAAAATCAATTTCTCCAACAACTAGAAGTTTCGTCAATTGAATGAAACTCAATAAACACAAAGTTGAAAATTTTCACAACCTCCGGCCTAAAAAAATTATCGAGTTCCCATAATTTTTCTCGTCGCTCGTTTATGTACCGTTTCGCCCGCGTTCTTTTTTTGCCCTTCCACTCTTCAATTTTCCGTGTTCCGATTTTCTTTTCAACAACGTCGCTCTCCCAAAACTTCGCTTTTCGTTTTCTTCCGCTACTTTTCCGGATTTCGATCTAGTATGTTATATGTGATGAAGTATGTTGTTTTTTTGCTGTAGTATGTTGAGTATGCTAGTATGTTGGTTTGTTGTTTAGGTCTTATAGCTTTCTAGGGTGTGACTTAGTTTATTCTCGAGTTACGGCTGGATTGTCCTTTGACTTTTCAACTTTACTTACTAACTTACTAGCCCTCCTGCTGTAGTATATTGATTTTGCTGCTGCATGTTTGTGTGCACATGTGTGATTGCTAGTTGATTTGGTCTTGTTGCCTTCTAGGGTGTGACTTAATTTTAATCTCGAGTTACGGCTGGATTGTTTCTTGAATTTTCCAACTGTCTTAGTCTACAAGTACACTATTGTAGTTTATTCAATTTTGCTGTAGTTTGTTTAACAGCGTTAGTATGCTGATTGTTTGTTGTGGTTTGTGTTTTGCTAGGATGTGACTTAAGTTTATTCTGGAGTTACGGCTAGTAATCTTCTTGAACTTTTCATCCTTTTCGTGTACTACTGCGTTGCCGTAAAATAATTCGTGGTTATATTAAGCCCCATAATGAATTATGCTAGATTGTCTTGCAGTAGCTTCTCTCCTTCTTCCTAGGGTATGACTTAAGTTTGTTTTGGAGTTCTGGCTAGGTTGTTTGGTTGTTTTTTGCTGTGGTCTGCTAACATAGTTCTTTCCTACCTCATTTCCCGCCCGTTCTTTCCCCACCGTCCCGTTTCGTTGCGTTGCGCGTTTCTCGCTCGACTTCTCGTCTGTCCCGTTTCCGTTGCGTCGCTCGCTCGACTTCCCGTCCGTAACGTTTCCGTTTCGTCGCGCGTTGCTCACTCGACTTCCCGTTTGTCCTTCGTCCCCCGCCGCGTTGAGCGCATAGCGTTCAGCGCGCCACTTCTGCTTTTTCGGGCACTGTGTGCTCGACGATCCTTTCTGCTCTTTGGTCGGTTTGCTTACAAACTGTCTACAGTGTGCTGTTTTGGTGCCTTTTGCGTTGGGTTTGTTTTGCGTTGATTTGGTTTGTTGGGAATGTGCAAATAATAGATAACCGTGTGCAGTGGTAGTTTTGCTGTTTTTTAGAAATAATAACATCGTGATGTCTAATAGTTTTGACCAAAAAGTCAAAAAGTTGTACGCTGCCAGGTCAAAGCGTGAAGCTGAATTGCAAGCTATACATGAAGATATCCTTCATTGTATAAATAGTCAAAGTAGGCGACTGAAAGTTGGAGGCCTAGTAACAAAGTGCAACGAAGCATTTATGACCGTTGTAGACAAAAATGAGGACCTGATTGATTTGCTGGAAAAACAGAGGATCCAAGTGCACTTGTTCCTTCATTAGAGTGTTACTTGGATGCAATGACCACTAAGAACGACAAGATCCTCACTTCAGCACGAAACTACATCAACTCTGCTGATGATAAAGTGAGTAAATTTCAGCAACCGACGTTCTAGAGTTTCCTCACTGATAGCCTGGTCAAAAACATAACGAAGCAGCCATTCGCCTTAAACAGAAAAAGCAAATGGAACTAGAAGAACTGGAGGAAAACAACAGGAAGCAGAGGCAACTCTGCAAAGTTTGAATTGCTCGACGCTGTTTCCAAAGGTAGCCACTCTGAAACAACTGCAAGTGCCAGGAGCTCTATGAGAAGAGAAAAGGCTGTCAAGGACTGGATCAACACCTCACTTGCTTTAAGTTCTAACAATGAGAAAACTGGTGAACCGGAGGTTACGACAGACCCTCTAGAGTGCCATACCCACAACAACAGCGAAGCAGTGGAAGATCACAACACTTCAGGGCATTCCATTCCAAAAAATTGTCGAGGCAATTACATTTTAAGCGATGAGACCTTGCAGCAGCTCGACCCTTATTATACACCACCTGAAAATTTTTTGGATGCTCCTAACACAGGCGTTGTACCAGGCGCACCTAGGGGCGCAAATGGATCAAACAGGCCAATAAGGCACGGCGCTTCCGAGCATAACTAACCAAGGAACCGCGGATAGTCACCCGCCTTCTGTACACGCCCCAGGGGCTTCTTCACCGCCCATTCAACAGCCCGTTCAACCACAGCCGTTCGCACCGCAAGTAAATCAAAATAATGCATCCGAGTTATTTCCCAACGCACAACTTCAATTTTCACAAGCAAGGGGACCTGAAACATCAAGTCTGCCTAAGAATAATTCGGCCTAGCGTATATGCTCCCGACAACAAATTAATTTTGTCCCCCGAGCACCAAACGCCACTCTTCCTCCTTTTCCGACAACAAATCATCCAGCCCCCGCAATAAACGTTCCCTTGCACCCAAGCGCCCCACGAAGTCCAAACACTCAACAGCACAATACCCGACCCACTCATCCTAATGACCTTCCCATTGCGAACCCAATTTTCGCACCTATCATCACTGCTCCCATTCTACACTCCCCTTTGATTAATCAGCCTCTCGTCAACAACACCTTTCAGAATAATAATAACCGAGTACACAAAGTCGTACGTCCCGTTGCTCCACCTGTCCCAAATATGCCCAATATCCCTCTTGGCCAAAACTTTGTGCCAAATATGAGTCATTGGCGGTTTCCACAGCACAGTACGTCAATAGTCAACCACGACATTAATACCGTGAATAGTGTACCTCCAAATGTACAAGCTCACATCTTTCCCTCAAACACTAATATTCCACAACGAATATATTCGAATTCACCCTTTTGACTGATATGCAATCACCATCCGGCACACAGCAGGAAAAACCCAATCGCAACTTCTAGTAATGTTTTACCTGGTCAAGCCACTCCGGTTTTTCAGCCAACATATCCTTATGTTGGGCCCACACCGTTGAGTTGGAGTGGCCCGCAGGTGTCTGCACCTGTCCCTTCAATTGCAGACAATGCGTCATTGATTAAGGAATTGGCTGATGCGATAACAAGTAAGAAAAACGACCCTTTGCCCGAGTGGAAACTTGCAGATTTTACTGGCGACCCATTACAGTGGCATGAGTGGCATGGTCATTTCAAAAGCGCGATTGACTCGCAGTCGCTCACCGATGACGTTAAATTGACATACCTTAAAACACTCGTCACCGGTAAAGCAAAGATTGCAATCGCCGAGTTTGCTTACTGTGGTTTAATGTACAAGAATGCACTAAGGATTTAAAGAACGTAAATTTGGCCAGCCACAGGCAGTCGTAAGTGCATACTTGGATAAACTAAGCAACTTTCCGCCTCTTAAAATGCACAATAGGGATAATATTATCAACTATTCTGAAGCCATATCCAGCCTCGTTGGGGTTTTCAAGTCACTATCATATGATGCTGACTTGAGGAGCGCTTCCCTACTTAACCCAGCGGTACAGAAGTTACCACCAAACATGAAAGAGTCATGGTCGCTCTTTACGGTTAAAAAGCACTGGGTTAAGCCTGTCCTCCTTGACTTTAACGATTGGCTTAAAGAAAAGGCTCAGTCCCACGATCTTATGAAACAAAACACAACCAAAGGCAAAGCCTGAAGATAACAGCACTTCAGTAACCAAGACCAAAACAACCTCAAAAGTGTTTGCAGAAAATTTAAAACAAGGGCAATCAGAGAAGCAAATTCCATCTTCTTCAGTAAGCACTTACTCTCGCTGCATTGTACGCAAAGGTAACTACCGGCTATGGGAGTGTCGAGTTTTCAAGGAAAAGACTACAATCCAGAGAGCTAAGTTGGTGGCGGATAACAAACTTTGCTTTTCGTGCTTACGGGACAAGCACACATTCCACCTGTGCCCTCATCCTAGAAAGTGCCGAGCAGAAGGGTGCAATAGTTCGCATAACACACTATTGCATGGAGCAGATAGGGTTTTCTCAACAACAAAGTCAACCAATTCCAATACCATTCAGCCTTCTGGCAACATAGGTCAAAGTAAAGCAACTTCTAGTCAACTCCAGCCACAACAATGTCATCTGTTACTGATGTTAATGGACTCCTTCAGGTGGCGGAATTGCAAATGGTCAATTCGTCAGGTTTAGATACCAAGGCTTTAGTTTTGTGTGATAACGCCTGCAGTAACTCGTGGGTGGCCGGTAGTCTTGCAGATAGACTCGGTTTGCACGGTAAAGCATTAAAGCTAACTGTCAAGGGTATTATACCGAAGAAGTAGTTGACACTAGGATTGTTGAAGTTACTGTGAAACCAAGAGAACATCAAGATTTCGAACCCTTTACCATCAACCCTTTCGTTAAAGAAAGTCTGAACGTCGGCTCAGATATAATTAATGCAAAGGCCCTGCAAGAAACTTACCCACACTTAGCAGTCCTTGATCCCGTGACATATTCCTATGGACATTGAGATGATACTCGGACAAGATGTCAATCAGGCCATCTGCCCGTTAGTATACTTCTCTGCAGATGAGAAGCGTTCAGCCTTTGCCGTACGCTAACCCATAGGTTGCGATTTAAGCGGTCCTTACCATCAAGTTCTTGTTTAACCTCAACGTGCTTTAAAGTGAATATCGAACATGACAATGAGTTAGCAAGTCAGGTAGAGTCATGGTACGACATTAAACCATTCGGGACAAACAAGCAGGTCGACTCAAGATCTGCAGCAGACGCAAGGGCTCACGAAATCCTTGAGAGTACCACTATACACAATGGCCTGAGATACGATGATGGAATGATGTGAGCTGCAAACAACACCAAGCTCCCAAATAATTACTTCTCCTCCCTTGTGCAACTAAAACCTCTGGAAAAACGATTGGCCACGGATGAAGACCTTAGAGAGAAGTATACCAGTACCATCAAAGAAGACCTAAATAATGGGTATGTAATTGAGGTTCCGGACGCTCACAAGGTTGAGAGCCGGTCCGATAAAGACTGGTACCTACCCCACCATCCGGTTTTAAAGCCCAACAAACCGGGTAAGGTGCGTAGGGTGCTCAATGGAGCAGCAAAATTTCATGGTGCCTCACTGAATAAATCTTTGGTCACTGGTCCTGATCTGCTCCAAAACCTTATTTACGTACTTCTTCGTTTCCGACAACATCCAAGTGCCGTCTCTGCCCACATCGAGGGAATGTTTCTGCAGGTTGGTGTATTACCATCAGATCAACCATCACTTCGCCTTCTGTGGCGGGAGGACCCCACAACTGACGTTGTAGTGTATCAATATGCGCGCCATATATTCGGGGCTAAAGACTCGCCCACATGCGCCAACTATGCATTACAACGCAGTGCGGGAGACAATGCCAAGTTTTACCCCGAAGCTGCAAAAGCCGTCCTCAAAAACTTCTACATGGACGATTAACTTGACTCAGTGGAGTCTCATGAGAAAGCCATCAATAGATCAAAGGAATTGGTACATAGTCTCCATCTCGGTGGGTTCAAGCTAAAAAAAAGTTTGTAAGCAATGTGCCAGATCTGGCTGACCGAATTGATGGTTCTCCTCAATCTACTGAGCCCAAGGTTATTGTTTCATGTCAGGAGGATTCATCGCGTGTGCTAGTGCTAAAGTGGGACAACACTAATTACACTTTAGTTGTGAGTAGGGGTACAAGCTGTGCTATCACAAAGTCACTCACGCAGAGCTTGGTCCTGTCCAAGTCTTGTCTCGAAAGTCTTTGACCCCATTGGTCTTGTCGCACCGTTTACTGTTGGTGCTCGACTGCTCTTAAAATACATCTGGCGTGTCACTGGACAACATTGGGATGATGAGCTCCCGCATGACAAGGTTCAAAGATTTTTGGTTTGGAGCGCGGACTTACCAAAGCTTGAAAACATCAAAACTCCTCGAAGTTATTTTACTGGACCCTTTGATAATGTAGAATTGCATAAGTTCGGTGACAATTCCCCGGATATTTTTAGTGCCGTCGCATTTCTTCGAGCCCGAGTAACAACTCCTAGAGGCAAGATAAAAACAGAGCTTGCGTTTGTTCTGGGGAAAGCGCGCGTTGCGCCAATGTAATGACTGTCCCAAAACTGGAGTTGCAAGCAGCTCTACTTCCGCTCGGCTGAAGAACGAAATTATTCGGGCACTTACTGTAACTGTTAACCAAGTATGCAGGTGGACAGACAGCACGACCGTTCTCCAGTGGATAAACTCTAATGAAAAGCAACCAATATTTGTTGCAAACCGCGTTTGTGAAATTTTGTATACCAGCGTTGACCAATGGAACCACGTCGCAACTAAGGATAATCCCGCTGACGCTGGTACGCGTGGAATGTCCGCTGAAATTCTGCAACTAAGCAGCTGGGTCAGACGTCCACATTTCTCATCTAATTCAAGTTTCCCTTTCGTAGCGAACAAAGACGTCATTAATAACATCAAGCTCAGCGTCAACCAAGCAGTTACTATAGAAGACATTGTATCTCTCTATATATCTGTCAAAAAACATAACTCCCGTTCCTTCAATATTTCCGTTTGGTAAGTTTAGTTCTTATCAAATGTACTTGCGCATTGCCGCATACGTGCTCCGAATTTTGCCGAAACATGCCGGCTACCGTAACATCGATGGTAGCATTAATGACCCTACTGAGCTTGACGAAGCCGAGCATCATCTGCAGTACTTGGTGCAAGGAGGGTCTTTTGAAACCGAAAGAAAAGATCTTCTTGACAGTAAATCTGTTAAACGGAGTAGCCGAATTGCCCCAAATTCACGGTTTATTAGTCCGAATGGGCTAATCCGTTCCTCGGGCCGCATCAAGCGGTTAATGGAAGTTGGGTTTAACGTAAAGTACCCAATCATCTTAGATGCACGTCATCCGTTTGTAAAACTGTTCCTTGTACACACCCAAGTAAAGCATTATCATCAAGGCGTTGAATACTTAATATCAATTGTGCAGGAACACTATACAGTACTGTAACTAGGATCATCACTGCGTTCCATCAAAGCACATTGCCTGAGATCCCGATAATTGCAAGCTGTAATTATGCAATTAATCATGTCTGACTTACCTAAGGAGAGAACTGCTTACCAGTCTCCTCCCTTCACGAACACTGGCGTTGACTACTTTTGTCCATTCTATGTTACTGTCCGCCGTAGTACTGAGAAAAGGTGGGGCTTCCTCTTCACCTGTCTCAATACTCGAGCTGTCCATGTCAAGATAGTTACATCCATGAACACCAGTTCTTGTGTTATGGGAGTTGAGCGGTTTGTGTCACTTAGGGGTACACCTGCCATGATTGGAGCGGAGAAAGAACTCCGAGAGAGAATTGAAAAGTGGCACGTTGTCAACATTGCAGCTGAGCTCGCTCACAAAGGTATTAAGTGGAGGTTCAATCCACCCAGCGCACCACATCAAGGTGGTATTTGGGAGAGGTTGGTACGCAGTTTCAAGCGCGTGTTGTATACTATTCTTGGCAAGCGTCGCCTCACGGATGAGATGCTGCATACTACCTTTTGTCTCGTGGAGAAGGCTCTCAATTCGCGTCTTTAACACCCGTAAGCACTGATCCGTGCGATTTGAACGCTATAAGGCCTAACCACTTTCTTTTAGGAGAATACTCTACCGGTATTCCGTCTGTTGTCGGCAATAATGAGTTTGACCATCGGTAAATGTTACGCCCGTGCGCAGTCGTACGCTAATGCGATCTGGTCCTGTTGGATCAGAGAGTACGTACCGACACTGAATCGCCGCTCTAAGTGGTAGACACCTGCCGAGCAACACCTTAAGACCGGTGACCTGGTTTGGATAGTTGAAGAAACCAACCCTAGGGGTTACTACCCTACCACTCGGATTGTGGAACTCCGTTACGGCTCCGACAGCATCGCGCGTTCCGCAGTTTTGCGTACGTGGACCGGTTCACTCGTCCCCCCGCTGGTAAAATTTTGTACCAGTTTTCCCAACATCTTCCGGGCCGGAGGATGTTACGAAGTAAATAAGTAAGCGAGATAATATTATCCAATCAGATTCGAGTATTTTAAACGCTTATAGAAATCGTTCTAAATGAATAAAATACGTTCTTATAGACGTAGAAAGTTCCGAAAAAGTTCATTTACCCCAATTTTAAGTAAATATAACCGTGATACGTATCGATTAAGCTGGTTTTCGGCTTAATATTTTTAGGTTATCTAGACAATTGTTGGAGGATTACGAACCTATTTTGACGTCAATAACAACAGAAAAAAAACCGGTAAAAGAGCATCAAAAAAACCTTGCCGTCTAAGTTTCACTTGTTCTCTTGATCGTTGATTACACGTTGCTATGATCGTTAAAACTTATACGTTGCTTGATACGACGCTATGTATTGATTAATTCACAATCGAACTACAGTTGTATTTACTGAGTTTATAACGTTTTTTATAAGATAGTTCAAAGAGCAATTGCAAAACACAGTGGAATGAAAATATTTTTCCAATATTCAATAAAAATCATGAACATTAATTAGTGTTTGGAACTAGCAATCTCTGGCTCTCTATTTGGAACTAGCAATCTCTGACTATAATTATTCTCTATTTCATTGCACAACAGGAGAGCAGGTGGAAGGATTTTCTGACAATATAATGAACACCTAATAAAAACCTTTTCCATTTTACTTTTCATGAATTAATTTTATCTGTAGTTCAATTAATCAAACCGTTTTTACGTCCCCATCATTGTTCTGAAATTACTCAAATAGTTAGTTATGAAATAAAAATTTTTTGAAAAGAACCCTAAAATTTAGAGAAAATATTTTTGAAGTTTTACAATTTTAAATATGATTTTTGCTATTTTAACAACTTTAAATTGCCTGTCTTCTGTTTTTTTTTTTCGTTACAGAAGAAATTGGTTCATATGCCAGTTAGAAAAAATAAAAATTCGGTTAATTTTTAAAAGAAATTTTGTTTTAAGAAATTTTTCCGAAACTTTTGATTGAATAGTTCAAATCCTTAATTGTTAGGCATGAAACTGAAGAATTGCTCGTGAAAATCAAAACTCAATTTAAACTAACTAAATTTACTACAAAATTCTCTTTGTTTTTTAGCTTTATTTAACTGCGATCGGTCACCCCTGCCCCCCCCCCCCCCCAGACTGATGTTTACCTCCCTTTCAAAATTTGATTGTGTTCCCCTTTTACAAAATTCTGAAAACTCTGGAAATTACAATGCATAAACAAAAAGTGACAATTTGACTGAAAAAGAAACAAGCCAGCCTCGCATATATATTCCCCCATTTTGAAAAAACGTTAGAACAATAACGGTGATAATATATGCAAATTTGCTTATATATGCAAATTTTAAAATCAGAAGCAAGTAATTTGATAGCACAGCTAACCCGAGAAACGAAACTTGATATACCTTCATAAGGATTATACCAAAACATCAGAAAACTTTCATATTTAACGAGCTTTCTAGATTTTTGCATGTGTTTTGAGAAACAAGGTTTCCCGTTTCGATGATATTTTCACGTAATGTAAAAGTGCAAGGATAATAGATCGAAAAACATTAGATCGAACGCAACAATTGCAAGAATAGACCAAAAATGAAATGATTCAAGTTTGCATTGGCCAATCAAATCAAAAGTTGTTGCGTTAGATTCAATTAATTACAGCCAATATGAAATCAGTGTAATTTTCTATCTACTCCCATTTTACTGTCTTCGATCTATTATCCTTTAGATCTATTGTGCGGTCACCTATGCAATAAACAAAACATGTTAAATGCAAATTTCAAACCTGATATGAGCCAAAAGGTGAGACCCTGCACTGTCTTCATATGATTGCCAGTCCTGTACACTTTCTTGGGCACTTCCCTGGGAGGCTGCACAGCAACTTCTTCCAGATTCCACGAATTACTTTTGGAACTGTGAGAGCTCGCAGCAGACGAGGAACCAGAGGAATCTGCTGGCATGATTCCTGGCTGATTCCCGGTATTGAGGTGTCCATTAGCTGCTCGTCCATTGGTCATTGGGGATCCAGGCTTATTGGATGGAGGAGCTTTTAGGTCGACGTTCTCCATAGTGGCAGGAGTGCCGGAATCTGGACTGTCGCCAGTTTGGTTCCAGCTCCACGGATGGTGGTGGCTGTTTGACTGCTGAGAGGGATCCAACGTGGCAACTTCCGGCATTCAGTACTGAGTCAAGCTCAATCACATCAGATAGCTCTTCAATTTTTCATTCAGATTGCATTGCTTTATATTCATAGAACTCTGACATACAAAAACAAAGCTACGCAATTTTTCAAATCTATACAAAACATACCCGACTAACTGACTGGGCCAGTTTTTCTCAAAGGACTGGCGAGCGGTTGGCTTCCTCGGTAGCTAGCTACGGTTTAGGGAGGATAGATTTAATTTAATTGAAGAAGGGGCGTGGGGTGAGCGCGGCGGCGGGGGGCACGGGGTGAGTGCGCTGTGTTACGAGTGCAACAATGTGCAGAAGTTTGGGATGCGGCGTGAAGTAAGTGGGGATTAAACCACCCTTCACAACATAATTTATGTCTCCAAAACAGTTTCGGCGAATCGCATACTTAGAGTCTAGTAAGCCGAAAGGCTCTGAGAGAACTTAATGCCTTCCGGGCGTTACCGGTTTATACCGCTTTTGAATACGAAAAGTCAAATGGGTGGCGAAAAATTGCATGAAAAAGACCGCATGGCTAATATAACTGCTACACAGTTCGTAGTGAAAAAAGGGGGGTCTACCGCACAGTTTTAGGATCCCTCCCATCCAGTCTCGAACCTAAGTCAAAATTACACTTCAACAACTCTAGATTAATGCCTAAACCACTGCACTACCAGAACTAACTGCTGTAAGGTTCAAACGCAATATAATTCGTAACTGTTACGGTTGTTAACACATTATAAAGTGAGTATTTCAACTGAAAATATGGTCATAAAATAAAGTCAACTTGGTTCAGTTGGTTAACCTCGCTCGCAATCCCAACTGAATCAGGTCGACTTTTCGAAGCCCCATAGTTTCCACCAGATTCCAACTAAAACTGAGAAAATTCCACTGAGACGGTGCAGGTCTTGGAATTTTCCCATTATCTTTCTTTCGATAATTTTTTTATCAAAAGCAAATAAAACCCGCCTATAAAACAGGCCTTTTTCTTACAATAGCAACACAACAAAAATGTTGAGCAACCCACCGAGTAGCTTTCGATTCATTATATACAGTGCCCAAATTCTACTTCCTGCTCAGCAAACTGTTGAGTCCCTATCGGTCAAGAGACGTAAAACAGAACATGCCCAGTTAACCTTGACCGCTCAGCGACAACCGAAAGGCCTAGCTCATTGGATTGACCAATTCACCGATTGGCAGTTTGCAGTCGTCAACCATGAGCCCAACAAAATTGAACCAAGTGCATCCTTCAGATGGTGTGATGACATCTCCACGGAGCACCAGCACATCATTGTCCATTCAAACGATAATCCTAAACACATGGAGAAAACTATCAAGTCCTTTATTCGACATGAAAGCAAAGTACTCAACGAAATCAGAGCACGAGTGTTTGTGCCCCAAAGCGCCTTTCAGACATTTAATCAACAGTTCTTGCGATTCAACGTATCGGAGATTTCAAGACGAGGAGACATCTTCGAAGAGTTCATACGAAACACTGATTCTTTAGTTGAAGACATACCAAAGCGAAGCCAGCAAATGGACTTGGTGTGGGAAATTGAGAGATCTAGTCCAGCTCGCAGAACCGAAATCAATACATTAACCGAGTACCAGAAGCGACTAATTGCAAAAATTGAAAGTCTCGAGAGCACTGACTCCCCATTCAAGGACACCATTGAGGCATTTGTAGACATTCTGGCAGCCGGTTGGGGATCATTATACCGAACTGATCATTCAATGTTTATTGAAGTCCATTGTGGACTCACAAATGCACAATGTTCATGTTGGGAATGCTGGGATGCAGCAACGGAGGATGAAGAAATTATGGAAAAAACCAATGACTCACCAAAGTAAACAAAAAACATAACACGAGATAAGAACTATTAGATAACTTGATCATTATCTATTTCATATCCTTTTAAATCAGTCGCATGTTCCAATCTGCTGACATTAATAAAGTTTTGTGTAATTTCAAGCTTGTCTCTCGAGCGTTTCCACAAAACGAAAAGTCGAAAAATGGTTTTATTGCAGTTTGCATGCTCATAGATCCGAAAGTAGATGTCAATGCAGTTGACAAATTAGCTCCATATGGTGGACTTATAGGCCCGGGAGATAGTGCACTACATGAATACTTGAAAGATTCGAAAGTCCTTCGAGTGCATGCAATTTTTCACGACGCCTATGGTTTTATGAAAGAAAAGTACAAAACCGGCCCTGGTTATATGTACATGATTTCAAACTTTCCAAGCCATTTTCTATTGGGTCACATTAGCGGCATTATTCATTGGACCGCTTTCAAAGTGCTCTTGTCAGACACTTTCCAGAAGATGCCATTTTGATATGACAACTTATGATCCAAACCTATTCACTTTGCATATTTCAAAGTTAGCTGCTATTCAAGTTATACAAAACACCAACAGCTCAAGTATTGTATTGAGGAAACAATGTTGGAAAAAATTGAATGAAAAATTCATACTAGTTCAAACAGAAATAGATTTGACTTTAAATGAGCTGCAATTAATTTCCGAAGCGGCCAAATTAGCTCTCTACTTTTTGTCTGCTTCTGAAGAGGCTAACAAGTCAAAGCCACCAAAAGTGCCCGGCCGCAATACAAACTAATAATGGCAGATTCGCCGGACTGTTCGATCGAATTAGCAAACAAAATTATTTTTGACAAAGAAGATCAGGAACGACCCCCTTGGAAGATTGGATGCAGTGTTGAAAGATCATTGGTATTCTGTATTATACATTTATTTGTGCTCATTGGTTCAATTGTATCATGTATCCTTTATTTATTTGTTTTTAATCATGATAGTGACAACAAACCTCATATCTGGTCTGTCTTGGCCTTTTGCTTGGGCTGTATAATCCCCACACCAAAATGATTCAAAGAATCTCAACCGAGCCACATTTGTTGATGATGGTGGTAGGACCCAGTGGTTCCGGCAAATCAATGTTAGTTGCTGATCTATTAGTTAATGAAAAAATATTTCAACCAAGTTTTGATATAATTTTGTATATATACCAGCATTGGCAGCCATTATATGATGAACTGCGGTCAAAAAGTGGTAAAATCACCTTTGTTCAGGGATTGAATTGGAAACAACTTAAGTCCCGCGGAAACACAAAAAGGCAGCTTTTAATTTTTGATGATATTTATAATGAAGCATGCAATCAAGCAGAGTTTCTTCAGCTTGTTGTCTCAGGTAGACATCAAAATCAACACGCCATTATTTTGAAACACAATTTGTATCAAAAAGGTCAAAATGCAAAAACAATAGAATTAAATGTCACTCAAATGCTGTTGATGAAAAACCCCCGTGACATTGTTCAAATTGATTGCCTAGGGAGGCAGTTGGGTTGCCGTTCTCTCTTACTATCAGCATATAAATCAGCAACCTCAAAACCATTTGGTCACCTATTGATTGATTTAGATCCTCGATGTGATGAGAAGCTGCGTTTATGTTCACAGATCAACAGCGACGTTACCATTTTTTATTGCTCGAGCACACCGCAGAATATAATCAAACTTGATGAATCGTTCACAACATCTGAGTACTTTAGATCTCTTTATAACTCTTAAACCATTACTGCAAAAATTTTTTCTCCTCCACTGTTCCGAGACGTTTGTTAAATTCATTATTGACTGCGTATTTAACATCATTAAAGGAACAGTTTCTCTAAACCTTGACAACCAAGCAATCAATAAATTTAAAACCTTCGAAAGAATTATTTCCATATTGTGTGACAGGCGTGTGAAAATCAACAGCAAGCGGAAACTGCTGTCAACAGACAAAGGGATCAGACTACTAAAAATGATTAACGATCCGATTCAAAAATACTTCAAGTCTACAATATGACACAGTCAGCCGCCGACGAATTCATACTAATTTCAGTAGACACTTACAAACAACTTACTACCGCCGCAATTTCCCAACCGTCCGGAGAAGAAAGTACAAAACAAGCAATTCTACGGAACAAAAATCTAGGCGAAAGCGAGACATTAGCTCAATTGAGCATCGCATCAGCATTGAACTCAAAATCAGTAGATTTGCCGGAATCAGGGAGAGAAGACGAAAAGAAAAAATCGTCCCAAGAAGCTTCGCAATTAACCACAGAACAAGTTGAGTGTGTTATTGATGAGCTAACAAAATCAGGCTTGAGCGGAGGAAAAATTGAACGCAGCAAGACAATAATCAAACTTTTAAATGAGTCAACACTAATAAGCATAGACGGTAACACTGGAAAGCTGCATGGTAACTTCGACGGAAGTTCTTCAACATCAGACCTAATCGAAATTTTGATAAACCTGCAGCTTCCAACGAAAAAAATATCCTCGGAAGATCTCCATATTTTTAAGGAACTGAAAATAGGTAGTCACCTTGTCGGAAACAAGAGCGCAAAACAAGCGGCCTCGTGCGCACCCCAACAACATTCTAACACCAGAGGTCAGCAGCTCCCATGGCGTTCGATGTTTTAAATAACTTCAAAAAAACCTTTGCCCATACAACTATTGTAAGGTTTCTGCTTTTAAAGGCCGGAATTGAAAGGCACCCAGGACCTTCCAAAAAGAAACTAAAATGCGGATCATGTAAAAAGTTTCTTGGAAAAAGTACAAGATTAAGGCCTCTATTCTATTGCACAATATGTGGTTGGGTACACTTTCAATGCAGCGGACTTGCAAATGCCTCTGAATATGATAAAAACACATTCACTTGCACTAAATGCAAAAGCGAGAGAATAGTATCGTCGGCGCTTACAGAAAACGCCGACTATAGAAAAGCTCAGAAATTTTACACACGTATTGGGTTTCCCAGTTCATACGGCAGCGTTGATCGCTTGGCCAAGGAGACAGGCATCCGAAGGTCAACAGTTGAAAACTACCTTGCAACAAATTCCACTTTTACAAAATTTAAACAAGCCAGGCAGCGCTTTCTGCGTCTCAAAGTGCAGTCATACAGAATAAACGAAATCTGGTCTATAGATCTAGCAGATATGCAGTCAATTGCCAGCGAAAATAAAAACGTTAGATATTTGCTTGTAGCTGTGGACACATTGAGTCGCTATCTGAGAGTTGAACCCATGAAGGATAAAAACGCATCAACTACAAAAAAAGCTTTCCAGAGAATGCTGAAATTAGGAAAGAAGAAAATATCTCCTGAAAGGGTATGGGTTGACGACGGAAAAGAATTTCTTGGAGCATTCAAAAACTTTTGTGAAGCAAACAAAATTATTGTTTATCAGACTCACAACGAGAAAAAGAGCGCATTCGCAGAGCGAAACCTTCGATCTCTAAAGTCTCTTATTTACAAGTACATGAACGAAAGTCACACCACAAAGTACGTTGACCAACTTCCGAATTTTGTTAAAGTTATAAACGGACGTGTGAATCGAGTAACCGGTCTAGCACCGAAGAATGTATTAAACAAACACACCAGTTATCTTGTCTCATTGAACCTAAACGGTAGGCTCCAGAAACCAAAATTTAAAACAGGCGATACAGTACGCATTCGGAGGAAAATTGAGACCTTCCATCGTGGATACAAAATACAGTTTAGCCACGAAGTTTTTCGAGTAACAGAAGTTTTAACATTAGATCCCCCTACCTATAGAATTGTATCTAATGACTCAAATGAAGAGATAAGCGGAAGATTTTATGAGTCTGAGCTTGTTAAATTCCTAGAAGAATGAAAGTACCTGCAAGCACTTTTACTGTGAACCTTATTTCCAATTCCTCAACTGAAACTTTTCCCAACAATACCCTCGCAACATTTTCAAATCTGCTACCAAGAGTCATAGATCTGAACAAATCGAAAGGTTTGTGGCAAGTTGCCCTATTGGAAATATCATGGCCATCAAATGTCAAAAATGTCACAAGTGGTATTGTTGAAATAAACTGTGCCCAAAACGAAGAGAGTGAAACTGATGAAGAAGAGGAAGATGAGGATGAAGCAGCAAATGCGGGTGAACTCGAAGCTCCAATTGAACCAGCGATAAACAAGGAAGTATTCGTACCAATTTCACGAAGAAAACGAAAACCAATATGGACGACAAGAGTTGAGGAGGATCCCCCACCGAAAAAAATTAGCATTCCCCAAGGAATTTATCAATCAGCAGATCAAGTCCTGGAAAAGATATGCGAAAGAGTCTACAATTCCAGAAAACAACAGACATGACCTATCGAGTGGTCAGTCAGTAGACATAGCCAACTGTTACGTATCCGACCAGCAGCAGCAAAGAGGGATAGAAGCAACGAAAAGAATCAGGATGAGGAAGCCGGCTTCATAACGGCGGATACAAACACAAGCGAGGATGAAAGTGTGAGCAACGATAATGATAAAACAATCAGGTTGGTTTCGTTGGATTTGAAAAACATACTAGGCGTTGAAGACCTCTCGCCAAATTCAACTCCAATATTTCCTGTAGACATCTCTGGAGGACGCCACACAATGTTTGTTTATTGTGATCTGATTCAAGACGAAATTTTAGGCAACACATTTACCTCACTTTTAAGGACAGTCGCTCTCATAGCAAACACAAGACGAGGAAAACAGGAAGGGGAGCATCATCAGCTACCGGTCTTTTTCAAACCTGCAATGGAAGACAGTTGTCAATTCTTCTTTTCAATCAATATCAATTACCCTCAGAGACGAAACAGGCCAGCTAATGCCATTTTTATCAGTCGGCCGAACATGCTTGACCCTTAAATTCAGACAAGTTCAATGATAGATACCATTTCTTCACTGTATCTATCAAGTAGCAAAGTCAATCAAATGTTAAACAGTTGAAAATCAAACAGTTGAAAACAATTGAAACATTTGAACTCTTGTTCAATCAGTCAATCAATCAAGCAATCAATCAATCACCCAAATAATCATACATAAAATTATTAACCAGCTCAGCCAATAATTAATTTATTTATCCATTCATTCAATCAATCAAACAGTTAGTCAGTCAGTCAGTCAGAGCAAGCAATAACATACATCACTTCAGATGGACGCTCACTATGATGCTCAAATTGGTACAGTCGGCGGCGGCAGCAGCCCCCAAGCAGCCCATGGAGGACCAGCTCGTCAATTTGGATCAGGAGCAGCAGGGCTTGGAGCACTTGCGGTACGAGTTGGGAGATGTGCTCTACCATTATTGAAAAAGTATGCTTTACCATTGGCCAAAAAATTGGGAAAAAACTTAGTGACAGCAGCAATACCAGAAATTGGACAGGTCATTGCAGGAAGAAAGAAAATTAGAACAGCTGCTAAGGATTCAGTGAAAAAGTCAATCTCTGAAAGTCTCGCTGTTGCACAACCGTCCAATAAGCCGGCCGGGGCGGCGCGCCGGGCTAGCGGACCGCAGCGGGGGCGACCGGCGCAAAAAGCGCGACCCGTTCCGCCCGAGCGCGTGGCCCTCCCCCGGTTGGGATCGGTGAAAAAACGTCATGACGGAAAAGCGTTATCAGCACCAGCAGGAACAAAGATCGCTGGCAGCAGAAAACGGAAGAACGCAGCTTCAAGCGTCACTTCTACAAAAAAACCAACGAAACGCAGTCGGTCCGAAATTTTTTCAAACATCAAATACTATTAGCAAGCTAGATGATAGGTAGCGAGCTAGCTAGCTAATCATCAACCAATCAACCAACCAACCAACCAACCAACCAACCAACCAACCATCATAATCAAGATCATCATTAGTTTTATAAGTAGTAATAGTACAGCAAAATGACGATACAGTCCAATTCAAATTTGGAATTCAAAAGCCTGGCAGACGACATAGCAAACCCGGTTACACACACAGCTTTAGATTTTTTCGAAAAACCGAGCGTATTGATCAATTACGAGAGTGGACATGACCAAGAAGTCTTCCCCCAAACCGGACCAAGGGGACCAACACTAGACTTTGTAATCAGTGGTGACCAGAGAAACTGTATTGACATGAATTATATTCATTTAGCCGTTCAAGCAGCAATTTACAAGCCAAATGGACAGGAAAAAATAGACTACAGTGACGGTGAACCTGTTGTTTTTACCAACAACACACTTCACAGCCTGTTCTCTCAAATTGAAATTTATCTTAACGGGATTTTGGTTGCCGACAGTAACAATACATACCATCACCGAGCATTTCTAGAGACAGAGCTAACAACAAACAGTGACAGTAAAGACTCGTGGACTATTTGTCAAGGTTACGAATTCGATTCAGCTATAGCAGACGGAGACAAAGGCAGATGGTTTACGGATAGGTTGAAAAAAACATTAAATAAAAACTACACGACGGATTTATATGGCGCACTGTATGTTGATTTTTTCACATGTGAAAAATTACTCATACCCGAGGTAGAGCTCCGCATTAAACTTTACCGTGCGAGCAACGAGTTCAGCTTAATTGCACAAGACAATAAAATGTACGCAGCAATAATAGAAAAAGCATCTCTTTTTGTAAGAAAAATAACACTGACGGAGTCAGTACGTCTTTCAATTGAGCGCGCACTCACCAAAGCGCCAGCTCGATACCCCTACATTGAATCCCTTTGTAAAAGTTTTATAATTCAGGCAGGGCAAAACTCATTCATTAAGGAATCGATTTTCGGAACAGAACCCATCCGACGTTTGACCCTATGTATGGTCCCTAACGCCCAATTCAGGGGATCATACAGCACAAACCCCTTTGACTACCAAAAATTTGACCTCAAACGTATTGAAATAGTTCGAGGTAACGGGTTGCCAATTGCAGGGACACCAATTGATACAGAAGACAACACTCGTCTGTATTATAACACGATGACAGCATTGGGTTTCAAAAACGGGTGAAACAAAATAAGTCTTGACGGCTTCGAAAACAAATACATGTCCACCTTTGATTTGACCTCTTCGCAGGAAGCATCGAAAAACTTGACCTTGTTCCCCGAACTTACAGGAGCCCCGATTACTTTGAAATTATTATTCTCAAAAGCCCTGCCGGAAGCAGTTGAAATCTTTCTAATCGGAGAGCGCTTCAGTCAAGTTTTCATAGATAGTAGTCGCAATATTGCAAAAAATCAAACACTATTACATGGATAATATCACCATAGAAAGAGTCTGTCAACAATTCAGTAATTTAAAATTCGCCTTTGGAGGAGTGTGGTCAGCTGATAACTTTCCTCGAATTAAACAAAGCGGCAAAATCCGCTTTCAGATAGTCAATACGTCACCAAAAAAACTTCCTGGAACGCACTGGATACTTATTATTTCTTTCCCATTACTTTTCAGAGCAAACGCAAAAAAGCCTGTCCGGTTCACAAACATAGTGATATGGAATAGTCTTGATATATCAATCAGTTATTTTGATCATCTGTACCGACGACCTGCTAACCTCTACTCTGATAGGCACTCTTACGAGGTGCATTCAGTTGTTTCATCGCCGCCCATTCAGTCTAAGTCGTCAAACCTGTGTGGACTCTACTGTATCTATACAGCCCTTGAGTTAATTTCAAACAGTCATCATTTATCTTTGAACATATTTTTCTCAAAGAAGACCAGAATGGAGACTATGAAACAACTGAAAATGAAAATTCTTAAAACTGTGCAAAATGTTGGACGAATGAATGAGATAAATTTGATTCAATTTTTTAATACAAAGCTGAAAACCAGTTATGTGTTTAATATTATTTAGTAATAGAATTTTACAACTGCAAGCTTTTTTGTTGTTTTCTAATGCTATAGAAGCAGACAGAAAGAAAGATTAAACAACCAACTTAATAATTTAGGTTACATTGAGTGACTGATTATTCCTTCCAATCATTTAATCTAAGAGTCGGAGTCTAAGGCCAGAATATTTTGCCGTCTCCTATATTTCGGCAGAGGTTGATCACTATCACTGCTTTCATAATTATTAATATAAGAAATCTTTTTGGGAGTGTTAGTAGTACTACTAGTAGCGACAATTGTATTCAAATTCGAGCCAAAATCTAGTGCTTCTTCACTGTCAACTTCGCTTTCCGAGGCACTGCATTCTCTGGCCTCATTATCTATGAACGGATTACGAGATAGGTCGTCCAATTCAGAAGCTTCCTCTTCCAGATCACTCAAGTCACTCCAATTAACAACTGGCTCATTGTCGTCAATTTCTCGGTACAAGAAACCTGGATCAGGAGGTGCTGAAACAAGAAAAATTGTGTCAAAATCGAAACCTGGAAACACAAAAAAATAGAAATAACCGAAAGTGTCAGCCGCAGAAGTAGCTGGGCTAATCTGGTTGTTTGGTAAAATTTTAAAAACAGGAGGTTCGCCTTCGTCTTGCATATCACTTTCACTGCTCTCACTGTCACTGCTCACTAACTCATGCTCCGAAACAACATTTTCATCGACCGGCGGCACTTGCTGTAAACTATAATGTCCATGAGGAAGTGTGTTGATACCATTTAACTCAATATATCGCTTGTCATCAAAACAACTGAGAGCAATTTTATTCGTTGTCGAAACTTTTATCTGGTGGTTATCGGAATGAATTCTCGTCATTGCTGCTCTAGTGCTCTTTCCCGATTCAAGACATTCTAAATACTTGTCGTGATGAAGTGTTTTCTTTACGCACTTTTGCACCCCTTTAGCGCTTTGCTTGGTCCCACTTTGAAATTGAATGCTGTACATTTTTGATCGGAGTACAACACATTCCTGCAAAATTTCTCCGTTCAATTCGTCAGTCATGGTCAGAGGAACCTTTTTGTTAACCGGATCATAAAGTGGGTGTAAAGGCGGGTAATCACTAAGGTCCAATAAGTGTTTGAAACTTTGCATGTCTTCATACAGGTCGTCAGTTTCAATGCGGTACAACAAGGAATCAGTATCTTTGTACGTAACACAAATTTTTTCACCATAACGCGGTTTCATTTCATTATAATGAAAATGATATAAAGCCAACTTAGATAAATCAAGAATTGCGGCACCCACAGGGGTCGGTTTGTCCCATTTAATTTTCGGAATAGAAGAGTATACAGAACACAGGTGCTCATTAATGATTCGAAAAGATTTGAAGGTAGGCTTAGCAGTAAGTTTCTTGGCCTGGAATTCTTCTGAAACGAATTGAATGTTTTTTCTGTTTCGTTTATTTTCCATCGTTTTTCCGAAACACGCATTTGACATCAACTTATAAAAATTCTTTTCGAAAGGTGTAGCTGCTTTTTTTCGCATTTCAGTGTTTTTCTCAATGTAGGGTGACAGCCAATTCGACTGATTGAACTGAAGTACACGATGAAGCGCAGTAACCTTGAGACCTTGGCTGCAATAAAACTTCAAGTTCTCAATATGACAAATGTAGCCTCGTTTATCAAAAAGAGTCTCAACTAGCTTTGGTACAGGCGCACGATTTCCCGCAAACTTTTTGCTGTACGGTGAGAGCCAATCATCTTTGATGAAAAGTTTTTCTGGCGCAAGAGGAAAATCGTAATGTTTATCATGAATAGCAGGAGGGTAGGTTAGATCAACTTCAACAAAAAAGCCAACATTATTGTCAGCTTCATATTTAGAGAACAACTCCTCTACAGAACTACACTCTAACCACTGATAGCCATCCTTCGGTAACTTTTTCATCATAATTCCAGCGTAAAGCGAAGTGACGTCAAAGAATGCACCATATACTGACACTTGGTCAGGGTTATAGGTGCTCAAATATTTATTGTTGGCTTTGAAATGCCGAAGAGCACCAACGCCGTTAAGCCCACCACGAATAGCCTTCTCGCAAAAAAGAAGCATATCAATATCATCGACTAAACTTAATTGTACCTCGGTTGTTACCAGCATAGCATCCCAGCTCAAATTTGGAGCACTGTAAAAATACGCGGGATCTAAGCGATACACTGAAATACACACAGTTCGGAACAACTCGAAAACATCAGCCAACAAATAAACATCTATTTGTAAATAAACGTCGTGGTAATCCCCGAAATTGCGGCATTCCAGCAGCTGATACATTTCAACTGCTTGCGAATACATTTCGGGAGTAACGTCAATTTTTCCAGTTAACGTGTTTCTCCACTCTTCACCGTATTCCGGTAGAGCAGCTTGAAATTTTTCTTTTGAATCCAAAAACGAGTAGGGGAAGATGCCCTTGGCTCTAATTTTTTTGAATTCGTTGTCATTAAAATGTTGAAAACGATGGCGAAGAAGCTTCAAGTCAGAATCTTGAAGAGTTTTTGCAAGAGCGTCAAGGCTAGAAGCCATGAAGTTAATACTATCTAAAAATCGAATTTCGTGACGAACTGTTTTCTCAACTCCGGCCTTGTTGATGTAGGAACGGACAGGAACGTGAACTGAAAAAGATATGAACGTCTCTTCGGTCCGGGAGATGGCTGAAAGTTGTTCGTTATCTTCCAACTTCAGGTACTTCACAATATGATGTGCATCATATCGAGAAAGATTATGAAAAAAGACAGGAAGGAAAGATCCGACTGTCACTTTTAAATTACAGGAGTTGTGTGCAACACCAAAAATTTTTCCTGTAACATGACAGTGGTGCACAACTTTTTCTTCAGAACTGTCATGCAGCTCTCCAGAAAAACTTTTATGACAAATACAACAAGGCTCCATCCAATTCTGTAACATTTCTTGTTTACGAGTCTTTGACATGTTTAAAAATCGAAATCGTTGACGTTCCGTGTGGGCCCATCTCACCCACGATCTTAAGGTATTCATTAATACAGCAATGCAGTCATCTCCACGATAAAACTTTTCCATTTTTACATGTCCAAGGCGCACGTCAACGAGAACAACACCGAAGCTGCACGGGTACTGATTTTCGATTACTGTTGTGGAGGCACCACCGCTATTTAAACCACTTTGCATTTGTTCTGCAGCCAAATCAAAATCTTCAGTTTTAACGTCAAAAGCTTCTAAGTCAGCATAAACTACGAACGGACATTTAAATGTTTTATGCCAGTTCTTGAAAGAAAGCGTTGTTCCTTTAGCAGCCATTTCAATAATCTGCGGTTGTAGAGAAGAACACAAGGACTTGTGAAGTGAAAATTTGTCACGTGCAACACTTTGTAAACAAACTTCGCAAAACTTTCGCTCGTTGTTTTTGGAGTTCGCGGTGTTCGTTGTTCGCAGAAGAATTTTAAGCACACGATCTAAGTTTTTAATTAAACAATAATGCCAGCTGTTTTCGTCCGACAAAAGCAAAAGATGAATTCTACGAGCAGTGCCAGTATACTTAGATAAATAAACCGGAAAAATATTTCGTTTTTCCAAAGCATAAACGTTTATTTTGAGATGATTATCTCTTTCAAATTTAGGAATATCGGACAGGGCCATTGGCATTTTTCTAGGATTATATATGAGAAAACTCGAATTATTTTTGTAACTTTGTGATCGCTCCTGATTCTGCCTAACAGGAAAAAGAAACGCGAGAATAGAGTAGATAAAACACAAATTATCCCTCAAATTTTTAATATTGAGCAAAGACTTGCGCTGATTCTCTAAAATAGTAGGCGTTGGAATATAAGACCCAGCACGAAGTGGAAAATATTTTGATAACTTGAGTTCAACCATGTTTAACCGGTCAATAACCCATCCGCTGCCTGCAGTGCAAAAAACGTTAATTTTCGTGAGCAATTTATCAACGTGAGCAAAATATTCATCTGATGTGAAGCAAGTGGTCACACTCTCCAGAGGACTGTGAAAAAACGATATCGTGCTTTCTTCGAGCAAAGGTTTTGTAAATTTCACTTCTATACACAATCCTACCTTCGCAGTAACTATTTCTGCCAAACGGTTTGTAATAAAATCTCTAATTGCCATCTCGTTTGTTACTAGAAACTCAAAAGGATCAAAAATTTGGTCACCAACAATTTTGAGACGATAGGATTGAAAATGTCCATTCACTGCCTTTCTCTCCCTCTCCAACTCAAACTGCTCAGCCCCACTTGTGGATGGCTGCGCCAGCTCAACACCAGGGAGAACAGAATGTTGTGACCTACAGTGTCCCTTCCAAGACTCCTCACTCCCAAAGAAAGTATGGCAAGTGTTGCAGCGAAGAGTCCTCGGAAACTTGTGCACATTCTTGAGATGACGCACCAAGTTTTTGGCCAAGGTGAAAACTACCTGACAGTGCCCACAACTGAAGTTGCTTTCCGGTAGATTAGAATGCTTTTGCTGTCTATGCAGAGCAAGATCTTTTCTGCTCTGGAACGTTTCATCGCAGAAGTTGCACGATATCATTGAACCCTACGTAAACGTGATCGGTATTTATTGCAAAACGAGCTTAAAATTTTTCGATGGCATAACAAGGCAACGATCAACCCCTTTTTCACTTCTAAGTTTGATACCTTGAAGCGAGGTGGTTTGATGTATTAGTAAATTCAAGAATTTGCAATTAATAAGTATCACCGGAGAAAAAATTGGGCATAAATTACCCCCTAGTGAAGTGTTTTTTAAAATTGGGTAACAAAGCACACTTTAAAGCAGGAAGTATTTCCAAGTTTCAAAACAACTGCATTAAGTATTGATCCGAAGTGAACACAAATTGAGCATAAATTAACCCCTGAAGCTGTATTTGGAAAAAATTTAGGGAGGTTTGAGAAACCCCGATGTTCAGTTTTTAAAAAGAATGCACAACGAAACACAAAATTGAAAAATTGGGCATAAATTTTCCCCTAGAACAGTGATTTAGGAATTATCAAATAACTGAATAGAGTTGTTAGTATCAAATTTGAAAAAAATTGCATTGACCAATGAACCGAAATGCAAAAATTTTGAGCATAAATTAACCCCTAGAGCAGCTTCTCTACAAATTCAATATTTTAAAAAACGTGCACATTGAACAGAAGTAAAAAAATTTGGGCATATGTTAACCCCTACCGCAATATTTTTCAATGATCAGACAATCAAGCAATTCTTGTTGCTCAAGAATCGATAAGTTTTAAGCGAAGACAATATTGTAAAAGGCATCAGAAAAATAAGGCATCTTAAAAAAAGGAGTGTTTAAACACATCCTGGCTTCGCAGAGCTTCAACTGCAGAATTGAATTTATCTAAGACAACACATACCCTTTCTCTGTGTGTTGAAATGAATTCTTGACGCGTTGATTGGCTCCAAACCCAAATTAGAATGAAAGCTGCAGGACAGTATCGTCTTGTTGTCGCAAAAACGTGTTCCAGATGCAGGCTAGTTGTTGGAGTTGGTTGAGTCTGAAAGTCGAAAGCGGTCCGCAGGATTATTATTTAGAAAATGAAAATTTGCGAGCGGAAAAACCTGAAATTTTATCGGAGCGAAATCTAGTTTGCCGACTGCTTAAGATTATGAATACTAACAAAACTTGAAAGATGTTCTCCAATGCACCACAAAAGAAAACGCCGATGAGACCCCCTAAATGGAATGCGCCGCAAGGTAAAAACCGTAAATTGCGGTTATAAATTTCTCTTCCGTCGAGATACAGACTTATCTGAGATTGATAACGGTTATAAAAAGCCCACAAATCGGCAAATTACCATCCTAAGCTCTTTCACAAAAACAAAATTTAAACTTAAAACTAAATACACTACAAAGGTCTGGTTATCTGTTTGAATACCAAACCTCTACGCGCTTTGTGAGAATTTGGAGAGAAGATAACACGGAGGGCGCAACAATTGAAATATCGCTTTATAAATATTCGAACGGTGAAAGATTTTTGTACCAAAATCTTACATTACCTGAAGAACATTTCAGGTCCCTAATAAACACGGTGATGATGGACACTGACCTTATCAGAGTTATCACTGAGGGCAAAATCAATGCAGATGGACGTCTCGTGATACATATTGAGGCGTGCGAAAGAATGCGGCTTGATTCAAAGAATTGCGAGGTGATACGAGACATCAAAGGTAGTATCGCACTTTATAATTTCAGCAATATGTGATATTAGTCGAAGAGTTGAATTTTAATTAAGATCCTAATTCACCTAACCCTATACAGAAAACGATTAAAACAGCTTTCGTGAGTTTAATTATGTTTCTATTTAGATAACGATAAAGTCTACTACCGACTTTCAATGAAGTATTTCGACCCCGATGACCTGATGCTATCAGTGTTCTTCCAAATCAAGAAATTTGAGAACAAAGGCGAAATGTGGGAGTTGAAATATGTGGCTTTGGGACTTCGAGAATTTACAGCCCTTCTAAGATACAATAAAGAAGGTCATCGAGCAACTCTCAAAAGAGAAAAGCCAATCGAAATAGTTAAGCCGAGAAAGCAAAAGATCATTAAAGTGAGAGCAGCGCCTGAAGATGACGACGTTATTGTCTTACCGTCTGACGAAGAAAATTATTGATGAAACTTTTGATAAACTCGATGATAATTTGCGCATAAATATTCCCTATACCATGAAAATGCTTTCTTATACCAATTTCGAACCATTTCGTTAATATAATTTTCTAAAGATATTGCTATTCAAAGACAAGTAAGCTAAAGCATTACACAACACAAAGCTCAGACAAAATTGTTTAACTTACTTGAAGTTCAAATTAAGGAACCGGTTTTTGATTGTAGATAAAAAGCTAAACGTTGCAAAGAGAAAACGAAAAAGTACACATACGGAGTTTACAGTATAATAAAATTGTTCAACAGAGGTTTGATATTCAAAGAAATTGAACAAAGTTGTATACCAAGCTAACTATTCTGTTTGGCAAATGTCAATGGTAAAGATAAAGTTTGAACGGTTTGAACTAACCTTGTGAGAGACCCTGAATAAAAGCATTTATAAAACATAAAAATCATGATCCTATGGCCCAGGTGGTTAGGCAGCATCTAAAATACAAAAAATAGTTGTTAGAAATATATAGAAAGTGGTTTCGAGGCTACTAGAGGGAGGGATCCTTTTTCTGTGCGGTAGACCCCCTCATTTTCCACTACTAATACGAAAAGTCAAATGGGTGGCGAAAAATTGCATGAAAAAGACCGCATGGCTAATATAATTGCTACACAGTTCGTTTGAGAGCAATTAAAAACATATGAAAGCAGTATTTTTGTTTCGCGAACAATGAATTGAGCAATGGAGAAATTGACGAACAGCTAGAGCTATCGTATGTGATGAAATCTACTGTGTTCAAAGCAGCTACAACATCTTGATTGAAGGCCAAACTAATCAGCTGCAACAAATCTGAAAGTAGCAACAACCATATAGACCCACACGCACACTTTCCTTGCGACTTTAAAAGCTTGGTTTCTGGGCACAAAAATTATATTAAGGAACATGGAACTGGAAGACTCATCTTCCCGAAAATATCAGCAAAAATAGGCAGCGGTAGAGGTAGTTCGGGTAATTCTATATATTAAACATAACATGAAGTAGACAATAGCCGCGAAGGAGACTGGTGACAATTAGTCAAAAGATCACAGATCGAAAACAAAAACTCCAAGTAAAAAATTGGAACTCTGATTTCTAATGCTATCATTAGTTTCAAATAAAATTTAAACGTTAATGCCTTTAAAGATTTGCCGGCTTCTGTTCAATTTCAGCTACAATGCGAAAGACAACAATCAGAAAAATTCTGACTTCGGTTCGCCACTCGAGACGAAAAATTCTCCCACTCGAAAGATCGCAAACACGCTAAATTAAGAATAAAACAAAGACGGAAGAATTCGAGAAACGACTCGAAGTAGAAAACTGACTAACTTCACTAACCTGATGCACCACCTACTTCATCATACTAAAAATCACAAAAACGACAACAGGAAAATTAACATGAGAAAACTAACCGCCAAAAACTGACGAATCATCTGATAAATATTTCTTTACAAGTTGCGAATTGAGAACAACTATTGGCACAAGACCTTGTAATACGATTAGTTTTGTCATTAATCAAACGAGTACTAATTGACAGAAAACAACACAAAGAGCTCATTTAGACAAAACGGACAGAAATTAACAGAAATCAAGGACAAAGTAAAACATAGCTAGTAGACTGACAGAAAAAAACCGCAATAGCTTTGTAGAACTGCAGTCTCAAATCCATAGTAAGGAAACAGACCAAAAAGAAACTTCTTTATATTAAATGCTGAGATGTTATATTTTGATTAGGAAAATGTCTAACTTATTGCTGCTTCTATTAGCTGCCCTCAAATACCCTTCAATTAGAGTGGCATGCGCTCATTTTACCTTATCTCTTTCAATTAAAGTAAAGAAAAGTCATTTTCAGAGTAAGTACGTCAATGTTGAGAGTGAGGTGAGTCACGTGTGACAATAAAAATCATGCAAATGAACAAAAAACTATCCAAAAAGAGTGAAAAATGACAACACGAACGCAAAACGAATGAACAGATAGCAGATTTGAAGTGATTGTGACGTCATATGGTCGTTACAAAAATCTTAATGACTAAATAAAAAGAAGGGCAGAAATAGCCTCAGCTATCGATTTGCAGCTAATAAAAACAATAGCCTGTACAAAATTCTCGAACAAAATTATACACACAGATAAAATGCTACCTGCCAAACAACATTTTAAAATATATATATATTACTTCTGCTCAAGCGCTCATAACCCCAACTGGCAGAAATATAATAAACAACAAAAGCAAAGTAACAAGAAAAAACGGAAAACTAAAATTTCTATCATTTATTCTAGTGAAAATTGTCCTCTGGAGCTTTCAAGTGTCCCTTCATGGTAGCTCCTTGACCTATAGAAGCACTCTTGGTTTCAAAAATTTGCTCACATTTACTCAATCTTCAACAAAACAACTCAATCTGGATGTCAGTTACAGAGAGAGACAACCAAAAGAGCCAAAGCGACTGATTCCAGGATCAACCACGAAACTCATCAAAGGCAACCCAAAATAGAAAGAAAGCTTAAGTTGATGAAAAGCTTAAGGCCAAATGGTACAAAAAAAATGAAAAATGACACTAAGAGTAATATTTGCTTGGAATTGTCAAAAATGATTCCAAACGCACTTTTACCTGTTTAGATAATTGAGGGAAACTTCCTTGACTAAAAAAATTGTATTATTGATGCCTCTACTAGCTGCTCTCAAATAACCTGCAATTTGAGTGACACATTCACTTCACCTTAACTCTTTGAAATAAAGTGAAGAGAAGTCAATTTCAGTGCGAAGAAGTCATTCTTGAGAGTGAGGTAAGTTATGTGTGACCAAAAAATTAATCACGAAAAAGAAAAACTCGCCACTAAGAGTGAAAAATGACGTCACGCACGCAATTCAGTCGAAATTGCATTACTGTATTTTAAAAAAGCAGATTTGAAGTGATCGTGCGATAAAATGGTTGTAACAATAATTTCGACCAAATTATGACGCAAATTAGCCCCAGCTATCGCTTTTTGCGGCTATTAAACAAAAGACGCTACACTACGCGCACAATTTCATTGCCTGTGTCAGAAGTCATTGAAAAATTGCTATTCCGAGGTTTTGAAGCGCGATCTTAACAATTTGAAACGAGATTGCTGCCTAATTCAAGCAGACTAAAGAATCAGCAGCAGAAATATTTTAATTTGAGAATGCATTAATGGGAAGCGGTGGCAAAAAATTTTATTGAGGCAAAAACAACCACGAGACTGCGGAAAAGTTTCGAAATAGAAAATTGAATGAAGCCACAACCATGTACTCATTTTTATTAAATTATTCACTATTTTAACTTGAAAGTGAGAACATAGGAACAAGATGCGTAACATTTCTTCAAAAAATGTTTGACAAGTGGCGATTTCTGAAAGACGCTATCAACTCGATAACATAGAATCAATTAAGCAAAAAATTTCAAATATGGAGAAAACAGGCCATAACTTGACTTATATTAACCAAATTTTTTTATTCAAAAGCAACCTAAAACTAATAAGAACTAAAAAGAGCTAAACAATACAAAACTTTCAAAAATGCTCCTAAAGGTTAAAATAGCTCTGAAAAGATCAAAAAGGTAAGACAATCCGCCTGCAGCATTGTTAATTCCTGTCATAAGAATCACGTTGACCCAGAGAACACCGCACCAATAAATCCATATGTGCTCAAAATCTAAACTAGCTTGTCAGCTTTGTAACAACTACACTTTTTGCAAAACCAGTATGACAAAACTCACTTTCCTGTATTCCGAATTCGATTCTAAAACCTGTGAATCACCGAAAAACAATTCCTGGAAAAATCTGCCCCAAAATTTCAAAAAAGGACAAGTCATCTTCCGCCTGAAAACAAAAAAACTTGAAAAAAAATTAACGTTTTTTTCACGGAACTACAAAATCACTAATGAATTTAACAACGTGACATTCGTTTTCCCCATTTATATCCTGTTTCAATGTGATAAAGAAAACTTTTTTTACTTATTGGTCTGACGCTTTGATTTCATTTAGAATTGCGAACTAAATCTAAAATCTGCCCTAAGCTAGCTCTCAATTGGAATGACAAATCATCAATTTGCAAACATAGCCGGCAGATTGCCAGAAAATAGCCACAATAGCTTTGTAGATCTACAGTCTCAAAAAAAAAAACAGTAAAAAAGACAGACCAAAAAAATTCGTCTTTTCATTGAAGGCTGATATGTTATATTTTGATCAAAAATCTGTATAAGTTTTTGCTGCCTCTATTAGTTGCTCTCAAATAACCCTCATTTAGAGTAAATAAAAGTCAATTTCAAAGTGAGGAAGTCATTTTTGAGAGTGAGGTAAGTCAAGTGTGACCAAAAATTTAATCACGCGAAAGAATAAAAAACTCACTCCACTAAGAGCGAAAAATGACGTTACACACCTACTTCTGTTGAACCTGCATGAACGAATGAACAAAAAAGCAGATTTGAAGTGGTTGTGACGTCATATGGTCGTAACAAAAATCGCGACGAAATAAAAAAACATAGCAGGACAAGTCCTGACGTACAATTCAAAGAATTTTCATTGACTAAACAGAAAAGCTAGACCTAGAATGGACTATGAGTGAATTAAGACATTTTTTTAAAAATCAGATAAAAAAGAAAAAAAAACAGAAAATCAATGTCAAAATGCCGCATGTGAACAAAAAAACCACTAGCGAGAAATGAAAAATTAATTCAAACAAAAAACTAAGCCTAGGATGAGCTGTGAATGAATTGGGAAAACCATTTAGAAAAAAAATCCGATCCAAAAAATCGAAAAAACAGTAAAAATCAGAGTTAAATTGCCGCATGTGAACAAAAAACCACTACCGGGAAATGAAAATTTAAATCAAACAAAAATGTAGGCCTAGGATAAGCTGTGAATGGATTGGGAAAACCACTTAGAAAAAAAATCCTATCCAAAAAATAAAAACAGTAAAAATCAACGTGAAATTGACGCATGTGAACAAAAAACCACTAGCGGGAAAGCGAATTTTACAAAGTCTCACTCACTCACTCACTCACTCTACTTTAAAATTAGAGCAAAAAAATTTCACGCCGCAAAACCACTCGTTTTTTCTATCCATTTCCTGTTTCGGCGTGACCAAAATCACTACTCCAATTTGACTTCAAAAATCATGAAAATGTGTGAACAGATCTTTAAAAAAACATAGCCGGAAGAATTCCGGAAACGACTCGAAGTGGAAATCCACCTAAATGCCCTCCAACTACTCATCACACAAAACCTGCCTCCACTAAATTAGGATTATCTTGAAACAAAACAGTAATACAAAATTTAGAAATAATCAAATCTATTAAAATTTGATAAAAAATCTGATCAAATTTTGTCATAAATTGAGATCCCGAATGAACTATCTCTGCCAAAATTACTTTGTAAACACATCTAGTACCTACTAAAACCACTCATGAGAATTTTTAAAAAATACTTGACGCCAAATCATGAAAAAAATAAGCTCTTACAAACACTGATTAAAAAACTGGAAAAAGTTCATAAATTTTTTAACATTACAAAAGCACCTAAATTCAAAGATAAATTCTTTGCAACCAATAGGGTATCCGAATGCTCGCAAAACAATAAGCAAACGCAGAAAAAAATCAAAAACCAAAAAAATTAAGAAAAATATTTCCAATTTCTGCCATTTTTCGTCATATTTTTCAACACAAAAACTTTATATCAACAAAACTGTAGCCACTTGTAAACTAAAAAATGCTCAACTAATATGGGATATGGGACTTTTCAGTGTCCATTTGAGGCAGTAAAACAAAACAAAATTCGAAAAATTGCAAAAAAAATAGCCCAAAAATCATCAAAATACATGAAAACCCACCGAATTGGCATAAAATTCAAATAAATTTCCAGAAACCTTCAAACCACTACCAAAACCAGCCTAAAATTTACGGAAAATTATAACCAAACCTCTTTAAAAAATTTAAAAAAACTGCTTCAAAATGCAGCACGTGAACAAAAAAATTTCGCTCGCTTACAGAATTCTTTTTCACACCTCAACTTCTCGCTCTCTCGAAAACAGCGATATGAACAAAAAACCATTCTCTTTTCGCTCCACTCTTCATTTTGTTCAGCAACAAAATCACTCCAAATTTTTTCACGTGTTTCATTTGCCGCTTCAAAATTTACTCTAAAAAACTGATTAAAAAAACATAGCCGGAAGAATTCCGGAAACGACTCGAAGTAGAAAATTGCCCACATTTATGACTAAACAACTAGAACAACTATTGTGAACACTGAACCTCCACAAATGCCATAAAAAATTTAAGGAAGAGAAAGGGCATTCAAAAACCAAAAACAAATTGAACGAAAAAACTAGAAAAACTTAATTACTTTTTTTTAATAGTACAAGAAACATAAAGCCGAATTAAAGTCCTTTGGCAATTAGAGCAATGAAAAGCTCGCAAAACAATGGGCAAGTCATAATAGGCTAAGAAACTTGTCTAAGACTTAAAAAAAACTGCAAAAAAAATAAGAAAAATGGTTTAAAATTTCCCTATTTTTCTGTCAATTTTCCTGATAAAAAAAGATTTAAACCAAGAAAATTTGAGCCAATTGGTATCTGACATTCCTTAAGTGACAAGCTTCTATTCAAATCCCACTTAAAGAATTAACAAAAAAACAGGCAAAAAATCATTAAATTACGTCTAAAAATCAGCAAAACTGATCAAAAACCTCCAAGTTAGCATTAAACTCAAATTAACAACTTGAAACCTTCAATTCCTATCAAAACAAGCCTAAACATAATACAATATCCTAATCAAACCTCATAACCATCAAAAGTTGCAAAAAACTGCTTTTAAAAGCCGCAAGTGAACAAAAAAATTTCGCTTGCTTAGAAAATTTTTTCACACATCAATTTCTCGCTCTCTCAAAAACAGTGGTATGATCAAAAACCATTCTCTTTTCGCTCCGCTCTTCACTTTTGTTCAGCGCCAAAATCACTCCAATTTTTTTTCACGCGTTTCATTTCCCGCTTCAAAAATCACTCCAATAAAATTGATTTTTAAAAAGGACTTCTCCAATACTCCTCTTCGAGTCGTAAAAAGGACTTCTCCAATACTCCTCTTCGAGTCGTAAAAAGACAGCGCCCCAATACAATTCAAATTCTTTGAATTGTAAAAAACCAAGAGAAGGCCAATAATAGCCCCAGCTATCACTGTGCGGCTATTAATAACTCTGCAAATAAAGAAAGCCACCGTCATTTGAGAATCCTGCAATTCAATTGACCAAATTATTCAAGTGAGAGAACAAAACACTTGCTCTAATAAGAGTTAAAGATGACATCACAAAACTCAGAACAAATTTGCATGGACAAAAGTAAACATCAGCTCGGCCAAATTAACTATCAGGAAAATAACCACGGGCATTACAACTCTCTATGACATACATAAATCGACTAGCAGGTGCGAATTGCCCCAAACAACTGGTGGGGGTTCGATTTGAATGCAGGATGGGGTAGAATCTTGGTAACATCTCATTTACAAAGAGCTCAATTTGATCACTACAAGGACTTAAAATGAAAAATGAAACCAATTATGGTACACTTTTGATACGACTGTTTACTGGAAAACTCCAGCAAATTGAGTTCAATTCTGAACGAGAGCAGCAGCGATCACGCAAAAATCAAGCAGATAAGCGTATAGAAGCTAATCAAAAATCAAATCGATCGAGCGAATAAGCAACCGAAACCAATTAATTAAAAACTATGAAATAAGACATACGCCACCACAATGATGCTACAATTTTGTTCCAGGTTAAAAAAAACTTCGGAATTTGATCAAAAATCACTTAATGTATGCTAAAAAATTTGAATTAAAACTAAGATCTGCTTTGAATATGTCGCACGTGAACAAAAACCATCTCTTGCTTACAAATTCATCGCATTTGAAAAAATTTATCAAATTTGAATCGTAAAAATAGAGCTTCATTACTTCTCGGCGAGTTGTGTATAATTAGCGCAAAAATAGCGAGCTGAAAAAAATGCAAGCTTATTAAAAAAAATTTTTAAAAACTAATAATCCCGTTTTGCTCGTGAAATATCAAAGTTGTCAAAATTTTTTGAAGAACTTGAAAAAGTTACATTTCTAAGGTTAGGGTCAAAATTACATTCACCGACACCATTACCTCAAAAAGTCCACATCCAGTTTTTTCTAGAAAAAATACAAGGAAGACCTAAATGAACAGTGCCAAATCTTTAGCATTGACACATCGCCAGAAAACAAAAACTTTTTTGGTGTTAATTTTTTGTTAATCATTTATGTGTTGGTAGTAAGTGAATTTTAATATGTGGTCTGCCTTTGTTTGGTTTTTCTGTACCGGTATCTTTTAAAATTGCACTACACCTATCTTTCTTGAATAGTTTTCGTTTTTGTCTGCGAAAAGGACAGCATAATTTTGGTTCAAACAGTACAAGTAAATTTCTCCATATAAGTAGTTTGAATAATCCTAACGGTTTCTATGACAGAAATTAAAATTTGTTGTTGCAACTATGAAAGGTCTGGTTGAACGTTCTGTGCTACGCACAGACTCGCACGAGCCGTCTTGTTGATTAATTCAAATAGATCAGATGGAACCATAAAACATTAATCCAACAGGATCGAAACAGGTGTCGCAGCAGACCTTATGTGAGAGCAATTAAAAATTTGATCAGTGCTTATATAAAAACTTCAACTTTTCAAATTTCTGTAATGCGAAATTTCTAAAATTTACACTAGCTACAACTAAAGACATATTTGTTATTTGTAATCAGGATAAAAGCCGTTAATCACAGCAGAAAAAAAATCAAGTCATCAAGTTTACAACTAAATTCAAACTCTTTGAAGTCTTTATCTCCTAGGACTAGAGCTTGCTTCTGAAACATTTATACGAACATCTCTGCTTTTCAGATATTTCAACCGCTTTGCAGTTCGCTGAATGCAGCTTATTTCACGAGGTATTAGATAGTCGTTGAGCACAGCCCAAGCAGAATCACTTTCGTAATTTTCTTGGGTGTTAACAATTGATGCAGCAATTGCTTCCGTGGCAATATACTGCAATGATGGAGGGTTTAAAGACACTGTGATGAGCTCGTTTGACGACTCTTCGTTTCTGCTTTGCACAGTCGCGTGTTTGAAGCCTCCAAAGAGGTAGACAGTATTGTTAATAGAGCCTCCGGCATGCCAGAAGACTCGAGAGCTGAAACAAAAAAGGTTTGTTACCCTTCCCAGGGTATTACTCGAAATAATTAGAATATGCATTCTCAAAACACTCGTGTGATGACTTTCAATTAAAATTTCCCTATCTTCAAAGTCTATTTCTCAATCCAGACCACTTCAAGCTTCTGCCCCAGAATTTCGATGAACTGACTCACATAACTTCCCTGACACAAAACTTATAATTATACCATCTGAGATATCGGGCTACAGGCATCAACTGAGATGCGATAATGCTTTTGTAACTGTCTGCTCACCCCATTGGAGGAGGGAGATTTTATTTTTCAAGATTTTTCGCACGAGCAAGAGCGGTAATTGCTTAATGTCCTGCCCAATGAACGGGGAGCTCAAATTGATTTCAATTGTAAGGGTCAGAAATTATTCAGATAAATAACGAGAACAGGAGCAACATCTCAAGGTTCTCCATATGCAGTAACAAGTGACTCCGTTATTGGTTAATACTGAACAGTTAATAATAGCAACGATTCGTCGTTTGAAAACCAAGACTTCAGAAAATTAAAAGTTAGATCTATATTTAAATTTCACGAGCACAAACTAACTTGGCAAAATTGATTTCGGTCCAAGTTCCGGCTGATACGTCGAATACCCAAAAGTCACTTAATGTGTTTCCTGAGGAGTCTAGACCACCTTGCAGAAGCAAATGGTTTTCGTCAAATATAGGCGACAAAACTGCCCACGAGCGCCCCACTGGCCACTGTTCGTTTTCTGATTTTCTTTCAATTTTTGTCCATTTAAGCTTTGTCATGTCCAAAAAGAAAAAATCTGACATCCTTTCGTAAGATAAGCGACCACCGAAAATGAAGAAGCGATTTCCAACTTTGCAGCTGGCACATGCCGCTCTCGGAGGCGGTAATGGACCTACCGCTTGAACAAGGTCAAACTTATGTTCGGTGATATTGAAACGAATCAAACAGTTGAACCACGCCTTCAGATCCATTATTACTTCGCGGTCAGCATCGATAGTGTAATCACCGTGTAGTTCTGCTCTAAAAGAAGGTATGGAACCATATCCTCCGAATAGATAAATGGAGCCTTCGTGAACAAAGCTCGCTAATTTGTCACGACCTGAGGGATGGTCCTCGGTCAAAGGAGAAGTGATTGGATCTATCATTGGGAAAACCCTGGCCCATATTTTCGTCAAAAGATCTAATCTGTACACCTTTTCATTATAAAAGTTAGCTTTCGAGTAGCCGCAGAACACATAGAGGCAGTCGTTTAATATTGCACAGGCTGCAGACGAAAGAAAAGGCGGAGACTCGCCGTAAGTGTCTTCAAGTTTCCATTCACACGATTCGGCGTCGTAGAACCAAAGCATCCTAGAAGAATGGTATCTGGACTAAAACAAAGTAACCAATGTTAAATAAATTAACAATTTCGGGGCTTTCTCATATCACTCCATCAAATTTAAAGTATAAAAAAAGGTCAATTAAAAGAATGTCCCTCCCCTTATAGGGTAGTCGGTCAACTCGGGGCGGCAAGTCAACTCCTATATACATTTATAAATTCTGACATTAGTCAACATCGAATTTGCATCAAATGCAAATTATATAGAAGAGGATGTAGAAAACTGATCAATACACTGACTTAGGAACGGGTTGATTGAATCAAACTCGATTAGCCTCCCTGCTATTCGTTTTATGAATTTGCACGCAGAGGGGCTGGTCCTCCAGTGCAGAAAATTAAGGGATTAAAGATGGCGTTCTGAACATCTGACTCGCTGTTTAAATTTTAATTTCTTGATTTTCTGGTGATATTTGTAGGCTTCTCCAACTAATTTTGCACAGCTTTTTGCATCAGATTTGAATATTTTATCATCGAAACAAGTTATGAAGAAAGTCTAGCCCTTCATTGTCGTCATTTGTTGGGCTTTGATTTGCGAGACTTCACTTGCAAGGTCTCGAAAAATCGTTCACTCTACATCACACTCTCTCTATCCATACATCGTCAAGCAGATCGGCCAAAGAGTACCGAATGTCATTGTCTAAGGGGAGTCAATCCTCCCATTAGGCAAGGTAAAGCACGGCCAACTGTGAACGCCTCGCCAACTGTGAACGTTGGAAGGATTTTGGTGGGTTCTCATCCATATTTCAGGGCGATTTCATCCCGAAACTCTTATTCGTTTAGGTCAAAGTTGTACCTCTTTAGAGGGAGCGCATTTAACCAGCAGGACGCTCCTTTTTCTGTGGCTAAGTCTCTTGCAAATGACTTCTATTTTGCGAAAATTCCTTTGACCTGTGACTTTTTGGTTTTTAGTATTTGGTTTTATTGCGTCTTACAGTACTGAGTAAACGATCCTGTTCTTCGCTCTCTTCCTTTGGGTTTTTGTCAAGAATCGTAGTAACCTTCAAGGATCTTTTCGCGTACTAGCAGCAATAAAAGGTCTCTACTTGTTGCTGTGTGAGATGATTGACCATGGATGGCATCAGTTCTTTGCTAATAATATTCTCTGTACAGGCTGTTAGTGTCTGCGAATTTGGCGTAGTTCTTGTTATTAAAGTCAGCTTGTTTTGTACCGCGTTCATGAAGGCTTTGTACACGTTTTATGGCGGTGTTTGCATGCTTACAGAGTTTTGTCAGTAATTGGTCTTATTCACACGTTTATGACAGAACTTCAGTAAAGGTTTCAGTTAAACCAACGACGGAACCGATTACTTCATGCCCTTCTTCTACAAAATTGTCCTTTTCGAAAACTTCTCCGTCCTTATCGATAAGCTCTGTATTTGTGCTGTGGCACTCAATTGAGCCCAAAATCTGGCCCTTTAGGACGGAGTTTATCCGTCCTTCAGGAGACTTTTCACGAAGCTGATTGAGCCTGCTGCATTTCCATTATCTGCATACCATTTTTGGGTAATGTTAGGGTCAATAATTTACACGATGACGGGCAGTATCGCTACTCCATAAACTGCCATAGCTAATGGGTCGCGTAGCGTTGTTCCTTCAGATTTTGGGGTTAAGTCGCTTCAACATGGGTTTGATGGTTTTTGGTATGAATTCATGAGTGAAGTTTAACGAAGGGCATAGTTTTGTATCTGTGATGGCAAGCTGGCGCTTGAGGCTGTTAAATGAATTCTTCGCGTCGCTCAGGAGGATGCTCCCTGTATTCTAATTCCCATATGCGCTCTTGTGGGACTAAATAGCTTTTTTGGTCGAGGCATAATTATACATTTTTGCCAAGTTGTGCGAGATCTCGCTTCACACAATTCATGGTGCTTCGTCCTAAGATTCTTTGTACAAGTCGTGGGGTCATAATTTTCCAGAAGTCAGAGGGCTGGCAGTTTTAAATGCTTCTCAGCAGGCGATGTGGTGCTGCTACTAGCTTGTGTCGGCGGCTAAGGTTGTCCTGTGCAGTGTTTGCATATGAAACCCGAAAGGTGTTGGTTTCCGGATGGCACTCCGCTGCATTTCACGTGCATATAGGTTCCGCCAGAACAGAAGACGCCGCCACGGATTGAGCATTTAGAACAATGCGTCTGTGGTTCGGCCATGTTGATTGTTGGGGTTGAGCAGATCACTACTTAGGAGCATGCCGGGATTAAGTAAAAGAATCTCGAATATTGAAGGGGTGTGGGGGAAAACTAGCAGCGGGAATACAATGCGAAAGACCCTCCATTTCCGATGAGTGATGTACCCCTCATTTGTGTATAGTAACAAAAACCTTTTAGTCTATTCATACAAAAAAACTTTACATATACAAAAAGTAGCATGTGAAATGATAAACGGCACGAGCAAGTTCCAATAGACAAGTTTTATTAGATTATTTATGAGAAAACCAAACCGCAGCTCGTCATAACTTCATAATGTAAGAACTGTCACTTTGATTTTTGAATTTCTATAACTTACCAGTGATTATTTTTTATTTACATGTGTCAGATTTTAAAAAACTGTCTTGTTTAGGAATCACCTTTTAAACGGCCTAGTCCCACAGTTATGATCATTCAATAGGTAATTAAAAAACGTACATCATCACTGCCGTCAAAACTCCTTGATGGTAAGGATATTGTCGTGAATCCTCCAAATAGTATTAAATATTTGTTCCACACAACAGCACAGTGTCCTACATGAACAGGTGGCCACAAGCAAACATTTTGAGAGCGGAATAAATCTCTGGTTTGATCATCGTCTTGGTACTCATCCAATGTAAAAGCCCTAACTGCCATCTGAAAAATGAACTTTGTTGTTGTTGTGACTTCAAAGCGAGACTTCTTGCTACAGGACGTCAATTACCAAATAACAATTGTCACTCATTGACTGAGGAGATTAAATAGATTAATACATTAAATAGATTAATGTATGCTTGAACAATGGCATCAAGGAATCAAAGAGTTAACTCTACTAAGACATCAGTCAAATGCGGCCAATGCAAGAAAGGAGTCAAAGAGGATGACGGTTCTGCGATTGGGTGCGAAAGTTGTCAACTTTGGTTTCACGGTACCTGTGCTCACCTCTCCGAGGAGGAAGTTAAATGGCTTGGAGCTAAACGCAACTGTGTGTGGCTTTGTGACTCGTGTGTCGAGCAGAATGACAACATCTTCACTTCTTCAAAAACCGAAGCTAAGTTGAATGGCTTATTTGATTCTTTAAGTAACAAGTTTACATCATCAATTGCAGAACTAATTCCTAAAGCTGTTAAAGAGTCTGTTACTAGTCATTTGTACGATGACGTCAAGAAAGCTGTTAATGACACCTTACCATCCTACGCTGACATTAGTTCAGGTCGCTCAAACGCTCAGTACAAAAATCCTGATCTGCAGTTTATTATAAATGGTGTTACTGAATCTGAAGACTCGTACTTGAAGCAAATCGAGAAGGACTCGATGGAAGTCAAAAACATAATATCGCATATTGGGTTAGCTTGCGACGGCAATGTAACAGGTGTTAGACGACTTGGCAAAAAAGTCAATCCCCTGAACAAACAAAAGCGAAACTGCCGTCCTATACTTATCACAACCTCCAATCCCCTTTTCCTTCAGAATTGCTTTGCTAGAAGTCACTAGCTGCAAAATTTTGTAAAACCTGTATACATAAAGAAGTTTCTTACATCCAGTGAGAGACAGAAGGAGAAAGATGTCCTCGGGAAACGCTTCCATATGATTCATCGGGAAGGAAAAAATAAAGAAGACTTTCGGATAAAGAATTTAAAACTTTTTTATCAAGGGCGTGAAGTCGAAATGAGCAGTGATTGACAAACAGAAGCCAACTGCTTGCTTCTCAATTGTCAATCAATTTGCAGCTTGGATAAACGTCAAGAATTGGTTAGAATAATGACAACAGCATCAATTTCTTTAATATTTTTAACTGAAACATGGCTCTCTGAAAGCATTTCTGATTCAGAAATATTACTCGGATCTAATTTCAATGTTGTGGCACGTTCAGATCGCAGCAAATGGGAACACGGAGGTGTTCTCATTGCAGCCTCTAATTGCATCCAAACACAAATAATTGATGTTAAATTACCACAATATCCTTTCTCTGTTGCGTGTGGTCTTCTAGATAGCATACCGTCGTTTTTCATATTGATATACAAATCCCCAGTCGGATCTCCATTTCACTTCAACATTGAATTGCTCACTGATTGCCTAAATGAATACCTTGCGAAAATCAAATGTTTAGTCAGCAACTATCCGCCTACGACAACAGCTAATACTTATGTGCTCGGTGATTTTAATCTTCCCGGTATCAATTGGGAAACACTTACATCGATTAACTCTCAGGAAAATGAATTTTTAAATTTACTTGACGAACTTAATTTGAATCAATTTGTTAGCGGTCCCACTCACAAAGGTCACAACACGTTGGATCTTATCTTGTCTAATGTGGATCAATTACCTGTTACTATTGGAACCAAACTTTTTTCCGATCATTACCCGATCTTCTTTTCTTGTAACTTCGATCTGATTGATGCTAAATTTAAATCAGGTTTTTCACGCTCGTCATTCAATGCGCAAGCTTTCAACTTTTATCTTTCTGACTTGTTCAAATTTTTAAGTTTCAACGATATCAAGACTTTGGACTATCCTGAGCACTGGTATTTTTATCTGCATGAAAGTTTTAGTCAAAGTGTTAAGATGAAAAGAGCTAAGCGACGTAATGCGCCAATATTTTTCTCCTCGCATACAATGCATCTTCTGAATCAGAAAGAGACTAACCTCCGTAAGCTTACAAAAAACTGGACACTTCTGCTCTCACTAAAACAAAGAGAACTTGATAAATCACTTAACGAGTCGATTGAATTGGACAAGCAAATTTTCATTGAAAAATTCAACCTATCATGTTCTTCTCACTGTTTTAGGCTGCTGAGAACACTTGGCTTCAGTAAGTCTTTACCTTCTGTTATGTCCTATTGCGGAGTTTCTCTGTCCTCTAGCTCCGAGATCGCAAATGGTTTTAATACGTTCTTTGGTTCCGTTTTTTCTCCCAAAATTAAATACGATGTGCCAACATCTTATGAATTTTTGCCAGAGTTGTGTATAGACAACGTAACGGTCTCAGAAACAGAGATAAGAACCTTATTATTGCGCTGTGATGATTCGAGCTCTATGGGTGCCGATAATATTCCCTCATTCGTTCGTGAGTGTGCAACTATTTTATCTCCAGCAGTTCAACAACTCTTTTACTGGGTTACCAAAAATTGCACCTGGCCTTCGTTATGGAAGGTATCGTATGTTACGCCCTTACATAAAACGGGAACACTGAACCTGGTTGAGAACTATCGTCCAATTTATCCAAAGGTGAAGTTTTTAATTTGCAAACAACAACACGGATTCATGAAATTAAGGAGCACTGTAACTCAAATGATTGATTACTTAGATATTGTTGATAAATCTCAAGACATAAGCTCTCCTGCACTTTCAGTTTATTTTGACATCAGGAAGGCCTTCGACACTGTTCCTCATCACTTATTGCTATCTAAACTTCAAGTTCTTGGCTTCTGTCCTGGTTTTTTGTTACTTTTTGAGTCTTATCTTTCTGATCGCTTACAGTGCGTCAAGGTGAATGAAACTTTCTCTTCTTTCTGTAATGTGACATCTGGTGTACCACAAGGCAGTGTCATCGGACCACTTCTTTTTCTGTTATTTATCAAAGATATGCCAAATGTAATCTCACATGGATCGTATTTTCTGTACGCTGATGATTTGAAAATTTTTACATGCTGCGAGTCACAACTTATACAACAGGACCTTAACGCCTTACAGCAGTGGTCAGTTTCATATGGCTTGAATTTTCATCCGTCCAAATGTAAAATTTTATCTTTCAATTTTGACCGCTCGCAAGTATTAAAACTTGGTGAGACAGAACTGGATTATATTGACTATATTGAAGACCTTGGCTTCACCATATCGAGTAATTTGAGCTGGCAACGTCATATTGATACAAAATTAGCTAAATGCAAAAAGATTTTCTATTTCATAAAGCGAAACGTGCCTTTCACGATATCAGGGAGGAGGAAACTTTTATTGTATCAAAGCCTCGTCCTCTCCATCCTTCTTTATGGTTGTTCTGTATGGCAGCCTTCTATAACCTATATGCGCAAGCTGGAGAAATTTCAATCAAGAGTTTTCAGATGGATTAATTCTGATCGCGATTATGTTTCTAAACTTCAAAGATTTTCTTTCGTACCAGTTTGCTACCAGAAGATTGAGTCGGACATGATCCTGCTTTGGAAAATGATCAATAAACAAGCCGAGGTTGAGAGTGAAACACAAAGTAGTTCTTTCAACACAAGGTCATCGACTCTTGGATTGTTTAGCGTGCCTAAAACGCAGAAGTTCTGCTCCGAAGATAACTTTTTTGTCAGGGCCACCAGATGTGCAAATGAACTGCTAAAGCTAAATGTTATTAAATTCGATATGACGCTGGGCATATTTCGTACTAAATTACATATTTTTCTAGTTGAAAAACTTACTCATTTTAACATTGATATCTCTTGTTCTTATTTTGTAAAATGTTTTTGTAAAAATTGTCGCTCTTAATTTCTCCTGATGCCTGGACTAAATGATCTCCTCACTCCTGTTTTGGAATTGAGTCTTTTACTACTACTACTACTACTACTACTACTACTACTACTACTACTACTACTACTACTACTACTACTACTACTACTACTACTACTACTACTACTACTACTACTACTACTACTACTACTACTACTACTACTACTACTACTACTACTACTACTACTACTACTACTACTACTACTACTACTACTACTACTACTACTACTACTACTAGAATGATGAAGAATTAAATTTATTCGGGGTTTCGATCAAGAGTAGCAAACGATGCAAATTAATACAAAAAACCTTGAAACGGGCCTCCACCGACGAAAAATCTTGCAAGGAAGGCCCAAAACACTAAATAGTTTAGAGAGGACATTATATGAAAAACTAATGTTCACTTTAAGTGTAACAAAATGTGGTACACTCAATCGGACGGTTTAGCAATGGGTGCATCGCTGGCTGTAATTTTGGCAAATTGGTGGATAAAATCTTTTGAAAAAACCTTTCAAAAACCAAATGAGGGAAGGGAAAACAATACTCCTGACACAAAGGTGATACGCATTGACTGTATTCGACGCGTTACTTTCCGAGGGAAAGGGGTCGAGGGCGAATCATGCAAAAATGGTTTTATGCAAAATGCCAAGATATCACTGACAGAAGTTATAAGACCATGCAAGACATTGTTTGGATCTGTTCCTATTGTGCGGAAAAAGGTACAAAAGAGGACACACAGGAATTGAAAGTATTCAAGAGGTATGTAGATGGCATAGTGTGCACCGTCAAGGGGAACCCTCTAGATTACCTTGAGTATGCAAATTCTCTTCACAAGAACTTACAATTCACTCTTCAGACACCAAACGGTGGTGGAGAACTGGCATTTCTAGATCTAAACGTAAACATGAGTGAAGATAGGAAAATTAGCTGTCCTTGGTATCAAAAATCCACCGATAACGGCGTAATCCTAAATTTCCGTAGCTGTGCACCGTTACATAAGAAACATGTGATTCAAAGCACTGTGCATAGGATTTTTTATGCGACCAGTGACTGGTAATCCTTTGATGTGGCTCTCAAAAAAAATCAAGAGATCTGGACTGAGAATCAAAATCCAACTGAGTGGTACCCCAGTATTGTAAACGAGACGCTGGATAAAATAGTCACGAGGGAAAAGGTCACAGCAACCCCCCCCCCCCCAAACTGAACAACATCTCAAAAATGTTAAAAGTCTTAACAATAAGGAGCCTAAAACGAGGTTTTTTGTAGAATACAGAGGAAATATTACCCAAGATTCTGCAAGCAGGCTGAAAAAATTTTGTTATATTCAAATCATTTGTACAACAGGAAATCTAGGAACCCGCTTGCCCACCCTGAAATCATCTTTTGATAAGAATCTGAAATCTCATGTGGTATATATAGTTACATGTAATGGATGCAGTTCCATCTATGTTGGCCAAACCCGCCAACATGTTATCACTAGAATTTTGGAGCATCAAAAGAAGGATTCCTCTGTGGGACAACACATCGTTGATTGTTGTGGTACAGCGCATAATATTAAATGGGAGATTCTTGATACATATCGCTTGGATGAAAAACTAATGACAATACAAGCGATCGACAACAAAAAGCTGAAACCGCAATTAAATACGCGCGATGATTACCGGGGGCGGGAATTGACATTAAAGTATTAGTTCAAATGCAAAAAATTTGACTTTTGAAATTCAAAAATTATTCGGTTACATGTTCATTCAAAATTCTGTCAACCCCAGCATGTAAAAAACGAAAACAGATAAATATGAAATTAACAAAATCCCTTTTCAGGAATAGAAAGCATTATACTCGGGATTGTCAAAAACTCCGGAATAAAACTTCAACTGATTTTATTGTGATAAGTGTAAATAAAATGTTGTAAATGTGATTTTAACTGTAAATAATTTAAAAATTCAATGTTATTTTAACTCATTTTTTAGATTTAGAGTCAAGGACAAATTCATATACTTTGTAAAAGATTTCATTTAATTTTTAAACCTGACGATGAACGCAATGTTCGAAAACGTTCGTTTTTAATTAATTTAAGTTTTAGTTCACAATTACTTCTCTACATTATATGAATAGCTGAAACTATTCTCAAGCTGAACGCCTCCAGGTGAATTGATTTTCGTTACGAAAAATATTCAGCTTGATCAATAAAACTGTGTACATTTATGTGACTGTATGTGACACTATTAACCCCGGATGGTGTTAGTTCTTTGCTAATAATATTCTATGTCTCGGCGGTTAGTGTCTGCAAGCTGACGTAGTTCATGTTATGAAAGTCAATTTGTGTTGGACCGGGTTTGTGAAGTTGTTGTGCTTATTTCTGTGGTTTTTGTTTGTTTGTTTTGACGTTTTTCAGTTATCACTGAAGGAACTATTTCCATAGAGTCAGACATTAAAATTTTGTCCCATTCATTTCGCACTTTCCGCAGTCGCAATGAAGCCGCCATGTGCAGATATATTGACCGCAAAAACTTTCAATATCAAACGAGCTGGTAGGAGTCAGGAGGGTATCATGGATGGCTGCAAGAGTAATTTTCTTGATGTTCAGTACATGTGACATTTTTAGGTTTGGGAGCTTTTTATTTTCAGAGAGCCAGGATCTTATTCTTTTGTTTGAAGCGTTCATGTCGGACTGGTTTCGTGTAACAACTTTAAAGTCACTATCAGTTTTTTTTGGTAGCTTGTCCGGAAGATCATTGATGAAGATCATTTACAGCAAGGGCCCAAAAAGGGAACCTTGAGGCACACCATTTGTGACTTTTCTGGGGCTCGATAGTTCTTTATTACATCTCACCATTTGCATTCTTTCGCTCAACTATGAGCAGATCAGACTACACATTTTTTCCGCCAACGTTTTGAAGCTTTCCAATCAGTTTACTATGTGGGACTTTATCAAAGTTTTTTGAGAAATCAATGTACAGAACCGCTAATTGTTTGATTGTGTTATCTTCGTTATAGTTGTATAATTCATCAAGGAACATTGAAAGTTGTAGAGTCGCAGATCTTTTTCTTCGGAGACCGAACTGATTAGAGTTAAGAATTCCATTTACAAATTCGTTGATCTAGTCAAATAGAATTTTTTCAAAGACTTTTGAGCTACAGCAGAGTAGGCTGATCGGCCGGTAGCAAGATACGTCTGCTCTATTTCCCCTTTTAATGATGGGGGTCAAGTGAAAGAGTTTCCACTGTGTGGAATATTTTCCCTTGTTGACACAAGTTTGAAAGAATAGGGCTAGGGATTTTCCAATTGTTGGGTGACATTTTTGTAGAACAATGTTTCCAATTCTGTCTGGCCCAGTTGATTTGCCATGTTTCAGAGTTTTCAGAGCAAGGCATATTTTACTTTTTAGACAATTCACTGTGTTCAGTGAGGCATTCTTTCTTGTAATCCGAATTTCGTCTTGATCGTTAAAGACACTGACAAAGTAGTTGTTGAAAAGTTCCGCTTTATCTTTGTCGCAGGTCGTCGCGCCAGATTCGCGTTTTACAAGTGGAGGAATGTTTGCAGATTTTTTGATCGACTTAAGGTATTTTTGGATTTTGCTGAATGTGCGCCCTTCAAAAACTGTTGTTTCATAGTCCTTAAGTTCATCCTTTGCGCTAGATTTTATCAGTTTCTCCAGCTTTTTGAGTTTTATTATTTTTTCCAACGACATAACTTTCTTTGCTCGCTTCATCGGGTTAAGACGTTTGACGAGGTTTGAAGTGTTGGGTCAAAAACGGCTTGACTAAAACTGACGACAACTTTTTTCGCCGGACCAAAGCACTCTACAATCAAATGATCAGAAAATACAAAAGCTATGGCCAATACCTCAACAAAGACAGTCTACTGAAAATTTACTGGCATTTTTTTAACAGACTCTTCACACCAGTCAATAAATGCACGTGGAGGATCCTTTGCAGATACGGAAGGTTTAACCCCATGAGCAAACTAAAAACAGACAGAAAATTGTGACTGCATCAACAGGGTGAAAACCCGTGGACCTAACCCTGAACCCTACTCTACTACTACTACTACTACTACTACTACTACTACTACTACTACTACTACTACTACTACTACTACTACTACTACTACTACTACTACTACTACTACTACTACTACTACTACTACTACTACTACTACTACTACTACTACTACTACTACTACATGATCTGAAGGACAATTTGAAGCGAAAAGTGTAAAGCTCATACCAATTTGAAACAACATTTTTGTTGAAATGCCAACTTAAAAAAGTAGTAAGGGTGGTTGTAAGGGTTTCAAATTGGCATTTCAGATCAATTTTTTTAATATGATATTGAGATTAAGTTTTTTACTACTAAATTTTTACAATATTTTTTAAATTGGTATTGAGAATACGTTTTTTACTACCAAAATTTTTACAGTAGTTACAGACTATTTTTTAAAAAAATTAATTTTTTTCAAATTTTACAGACTGTGTTCTTAAATTTTACAGACAAACAAACATTGCGTCGGACGTTTGGTCTATTTTTTCACTACTACAACCGTCGGACGACTGATTAAACATAGTACTCTTGGTAGAAAAGACAGGTACTTTAGGTAAGTTATGATTGAACAATTAAATAACGTTAAACATTTACAAGGTTAAACATTAAGTTATGATTGAACAATTAAATAACGTTAGATTTACAAGGTTAAACATGTTAAGTTACAAGGTTAAACAATTAAACTAGGTTAAACAAGGTTAAACAAATATAATGGCTAAAACAATAAAAAATTTATCTATGTTTGAATACTTGAACAGCAGACTTTAGTTTTGTGTATATCCGCAAATGCGCATCGTTCGATAATCTAATTCCAGCTTTCTCACATCGTGCCTTGATGTCGGGAACTGAAACTGTGGAACTGACTCCGGAAAACAGCAAGCATGCTTTATTTTCGGGGTCAGTCCACGCGGGGGCTCCCGATTTGACGCGGAATGATTTCAAAGACTTTATAAACTTCTCTCGGAGAACGTCTTCACTACTCTGACCTATAGTTGACCTCCGTCGAGCGTCTGCAGTAACCGTTTGTTCTCGAGTCACGTTTGCAGCAGGTTGTTCTGTTGGAGTAACCGGGTTAATTGGAGTTAGATTAACTGACGGCCTAATTGCATTGAATCGCCGTACGATTGGTTCCGAACATATAGGCGTCTCCATTGGCGTCTGTGGATCAATGGGATGTGGCTCTTCGGGCGCTTCAAAGTCAGACTCTACATCAGACTCTTTGTCGTCTACTTCTGCTTCTTCGGCTTCTTCGGCTTCTTCCGGTGGGATATCTGACGACAAATCGTCACAATATATCGACAACAGCTGGTCGCGGTCCTCTGAGGTTCCCTCTCTACCAATGTAGATATCCTCAGCTGTTGTCTTGTTGTGAGCCGTTTGTGCCAAATGCGCTTTTGTCACCCCTTCTTGAACCTTGCCAATGAAACTTTTCCATCGGCGTTCCCAATACTTGCTGATGGAGTTGGCGTTAAATCGCACTTCGTTTGGGTCATCGCCGAATAGAGTAAAGAAAGTTTCCTGAATGTGTTTTGAAATGGACCGCTCAATTTTGTTCTGCTTCGCGCTGAAGACATACTTCGACTCCATTGAATCATTCTCGTCGGCAAATGTCTCCTTTAACTTGTAAAGCAGCGGTATTTGATCGGCCTTTATTTTCAAATACAGCGTATAAAACTTTCCCGTCTTGTGCCTATCAGTTTCCAGAACGCTGTTTTCTTCAATGTACTTGACGTCCTCCCAAGTGAGTGCCAGTAAGGGTCCAGACCGTACATTAAATCTACCTTGTAGCACAAAGAAATTTAGGGCCTGTTGTTGCTTGTACGTTAAGGTAGATGTTGCTAAGTTGTCCTTTAGATGACTCAAGGCCAGCTTGTGACGATTTCGTACCAGAGCAATCGACGGGACCCGGGCTCGCAATTGTTTGGCTGTGGTACGATAGTTCTTAATAGCTGCAGTGGAGAACGCTTTCCTTACACTTTTAATTGCCGCCAACATTGTTGAGTGCTCTCGTTCCATCCTGGCGGAGACAACGTCTGAATACAAAAAACAGTAATCAACGAAGTTGCTGAAAGTTGCGAGATAGTTTAGCATTGTTTGAGGCTTCAATCCTCTTCGCTCTTGCAACTGGAGGCAAGCTTGTAATAGTTGCTGTGGTCGCCTCAGACCTTGTGTTTCCCCATACAATACAGCCATCAACTGAATTAAGCCTGATCTGTCCTCGTTGCAATATTCATTGCCCGCTCATTTTGCCAACTGTTTTTGGTGCTCAGTGAACCTGCGGGCAATTTCTAAATCGCTTGTTCTCGCAATTACTGAGGACTTCAATTTGGCTCTTAGATTGTCTGGAAGTGAACTAAAACAAACAAAAATATAACTCAACCCAAATACATTGTAATTTATTGCCCAACATTGTCAGACGTTTGACTCAACATTGGAGTGTTTATGCAATTGTCAGACATTCGACTCAACATTGGATTGTTTATTATGCAATTGTCAGACGTTTTAGTAAACAATATATTGGTTATGCATTGGAGTGTTTATTATGCAATTGTTAAACGTTTGACTCAACATTATATTGTTTATGCAATTGTTAAAAGTTTGATTCAACTTTTAATTGTTTTTTTGCAATTTTTACACGTTTGATTCAACATTTAATTGTTTTGCAATTGTCAGACGTTTGATTTAACATTGGATTGTTTATGCAATTGTCTTACGTTTGACTCAACAAAAATGGTCTCCGAGTAAAATAACTTTATCACTTACGCCCTGCTTTCCGGATTCTCCACTCTCGTGACTGCAGAACAATCGCACTTGTTGGTGTACTTGTGCGTTACCAGAGAAGCAAATCGTCTGTAGCAAGCCATACAGTCGTAGATTTTGTGCTTCTTCTGTACATTTTTTGTCCTGTAGAAATCGATGATAAAGGTTATCTCTGCTTTTTCCAGAATGTCATTGTGTTGCTGCAAGTGCTTGTCCATTCTCTTGACAACGGCATGACAAACTAGGCACTCCAGAACGGGATCAGTTTTAACTTTCTTTGGTCGTTGGAGTCGAACCTTCTCCTCGACGTTTGGTAACATTTCAACGATTGCTTCATCATTCGGTGCTTCCTCGACGTCTGCTTGTTCAACATTTGGTAACATTTCAACGATTGCTTCACGGATGGGTACGATTTCAATGATTGCTTCACTGGGTGACACTTGAACGATTGCTTCATCAGGCGGTGCTTCCTCGACGATTGCTTCACTGGGTGACACTTGAACGATTGCTTCATCACTCGGTGCTTCCTCGACGATTGCTTCACTGGGTGACACTTGAACGATTGCTTCATCACTCGGTGCTTCTTTCATGCATGTGGTGCACTGGCAATTCCTATTATTATCTCCAAAATAATCAGGGCTATAAAAAACTGAAATTTCTTCGTCAATTTCGACTGTTCTAATTGCCTGAATTGATATGATCGTTTTGTTCTTTTCACCGGACACAACATATCGGGCGTTTGGGTTGCATTCGTGGTTGACGAATGAAGCAGGTCCTAGCATAATCCGTGTGCTCTTAAAATTGTTTGTGGGGGCAAAAACAGAAAAAGACATATCCTCCGTGAGCTCGTCATCAGAGACAGTTTCTGTAAAACCCTGCAGACCTGAGATAACTGTTTTCGGCCTGAATTTTTTCTTGGCAACAACGCGCATCTGTGTGAAGCCATCTTGTGGTTCATATTTTGTATTAGTCAGGAAACTAACATTTTCAAGGGAGTCGAGATATGATTTGAACATCTGCGTGTACAGAGCTTTTGCTTTCGGATCTCTCAATAAAAGAGATTGAAAGTCTGAATGAAAACAGAGCTTGTGTGTTTCCAACGTTTGGCAGTCAATTAAATTTTCAGTGAGCTCAGCATCTATAAAACCAAGAATTTGCCAGTTTGCGTTTACGATATCTGTGCCAACATCTTTGGGTTCCTCTTGTACCTCTTGTACGGGTTGTCCATCGTCGGGTTGTATATCATCAGCTTGTCTATCGTCGGGTTGTATATCATCAGCTTGTCTATCGTCGGGTTGTATATCATCAGCTTGTCTATCGTCGGGTTGTATATCATCAGCTTGTCTATTGTCGGGTTGTATATCATCAGCTTGTCTATCGTCGGGTTGTATATCATCAGGTTGTCTATCGTCGGGCTGTCTATTGTCGGGCTGAAATCGTTTTCCAGCACTTGTTTCGTCGGACTGCTGCTCGCGACTTCGTTTCTTGCTCAATTTACCCTTCCTATTATTATTATTGTTGTTATTGTGATTGTCATCAGCAGCAACTCTGTTTCTGAGGGTTCGCGTACTTGCTGTCTGACTTCGCAATTTAACCATTTTTAGATTTGAATCTGACAAGGATTTGAATCTTATTGTTGTAAGAGTTTATTTTAAAATGGCATAATTTTGAAATAGTTTTAGTGGCCTGAAATTTGAGTCCAAAAAGAAAAAGAGTCTGCGATAATTTGTTTATCTAATTGTTTATGAGGCAAGTACTAGTTATTAACTTTGTTCATCTATTTGTTTATTGTGCAAGTACTAGTTATTAACTTTTAATCGATTAGCGTCAATAAAAATATGACTAATTATCGGTTATAATTACCATTATCTTTTACCATTAGAAATGATCATTAGAAATGTCTCTTTTGAAGTTGTTCATCAATCGTTACACGATTGCAGGTATCAATCGTTACACGATTGTTCATCAATCGTTACACGATTGCAAATGATATATAATATGCAATTGTTCTTGGGTGGGGGATTGTAAGTATCCCCCTTTCAAAAATTGCCCAGTTCAAGGTGACGGTCCCCTCAAACCGAACTTGAGATGATGATTCGGAGCATTGTAGATTTGGAGTCATAATATTAAATATTAAACTAATCTACTTAGATGAGTAGAAACCCAAATGAAAATATATTCATTTTGACGTGATAGGAGCCAAACGGGGGTCAATCAATTTTCTTTTATCGATCAAGTTTTTGGGCATCACCTACTGGCTATTATTACATAAATGATAAGTTTCATTGATGATTGACCATTTCTTTGGTGATGATTGATTGTCACAATCGACCTTTGAAATGATTTAATTATGTATCAATAACAATCGTTTGACGATTGTAAAACAAATGAAAACATTTTCCAATAGAGGTCGCACGATTGCATTTACAATACAGCGAAGTTTTGAATTTAAAATATAGACGGTAATTAAAACTTGCTTATAATGTAAGTCAAATGTAACTGAGCCAGTTGTTCAACAACTGCAAAGTAATACATTGTAATTTGATTTTAAACCGTTTAAAACCAGGAGATGATATTATTATTATTATTAGCTGAGCTTTTCAGGACTGAAGAGTGATGATAGGTATCCGACATTTTAGCGTGAAAACAATGAGCTAGAACACTTAATTTTTGTACCATGGAAAGTATGTGTTTGATATATACTAATAACTAAGGTCACTCGTTCACTGTTGGAAACAAGTTGTCATCGTTAACTACGCTGTCTCATGTTGTTCACCGTTAACAATCCGTAGGGTTATCTATACCCACCACCATGACAGCCCGGCTCCATTACGAATACGGCACTTACCGTGCTCGGGTTTCCTCGCTGCAGGCGAGCGGGTGATCTTATTGAATTTCTAAATCTGATTTGCATTTGTGAAACGTTCTCATTTACCGTGAAACGTTCTCATTTAGTTTATTTTGGTATAGCTAATTTTCATAGCTAATACACTTCCCAGTCAGGGGTAGTTTCAACCAAAGCACCTTTGCAACAACGCGGAACTTTTAGTATAATTTGGTTTAGCTAACTTTCATAGCTAATACACTTCCCAGTCAGGGGTAGTTTCAATCAAAGCACGTTTGCAACGACGCGGAACAATTTGAAGCAAACGTCGAACAATTATCTCTAATTCTTCTTTTGAAGATTCCCAACATCTCTAATTCGTCTTTTAAAGATTCCCAACAATCGTCGCACGATCGGAAAAAATATTCGAGATATCAATAGAATTGAATTAAAAGTTATGACTCTCAATATAAATGAAAATAATGAAATAATCAGATCATAATTTATGACTCATAAAACAAATGCAAATAATGAAACAATCAGATCTAAATTTAGTAGTTTGACTAATGAAAATAATGAAACAAGTTTTACAAGTCTTTTGGGCTTAACACTTCCCCACAACATTCAGTTATGTTCAAAGTAGTGTTATCCAGCGACAATTGGGGTAAAGTGGAGTCATTCAAAGCGTCGACAATTGCCGATGTATTTGCAGTCAATTCGGCCGGTAAAGCATTGACAATTCTCGATGTACTTGCGGTCGGTGCTGGTTGAACCTCAGCGGGGTCTTCAGCGGGGTCCTCTGAGGCCGATTCCCCATATCGAATTACAGGCTTTGACGGTCTGTTGCTTTTTCTCGTGCCCTCCACTGCAACCTCCTCTGAAAGTTCGTCAGGCAGGTAGGAGTCGTCGGACGAATCGTTTCTCCGGCGTTTGCTAGGGCTCGCAACATCATTGTTGAAGCTCTTTTTTCTTGGGAAGCAGGTGAACTCTCTACGCTCGGGGACTTTAATTCGGCAGACCTTCACTAGGTTGGCTTTTAGTGGATTTTTGTCCTCGGCCGTTTGTGAGCTCTTCCGGATTAGCTTCTCGCCCGTTAGTTTCCTTCTCGAACTTTCGGCGTGACTGCGAATTCGTTCAACGAGTGCTGAGTTAACGTTCGCGTCCGTCGATTGTTCCCTGGGTCGCAGTAGGTCCAACGCTGAGGGGCATTGTCTCACCGTTCCGTAATTGGATAAGTCGGATTTAAGCAATTTCGCTGCAGGAAGTCCAGGAATCCGCAATGTTGCCACCTCGTTCGAGGTCTTCTCAATTGTTTATGAGGCAAGTACTAGTTATTAACTTTGTTCATCTATTTGTTTATTGTGCAAGTACTAGTTATTAACTTTTAATCGATTAGCGTCAATGAAAATACGACTAATTATCGGTTATAATTACCATTATCTTTTACCATTAGAAATGATCATTAGAAATGTCTCTTTTGAAGTTGTTCATCAATCGTTACACGATTGCAGGTATCAATCGTTACACGATTGTTCATCAATCGTTACACGATTGCAAATGATATATAATATGCAATTGTTCTTGGGTGGGTGATTGTAAGTATCCCCCTTTCAAAAATTGCCCAGTTCAAGGTGACGGTCCCCTCAAACCGAACTTGAGATGATGATTCGGAGCATTGTAGATTTGGAGTCATAATATTAAATATTAAACTAATCTACTTAGATGAGTAGAAACCCAAATGAAAATATATTCATTTTGACGTGATAGGGGCCAAACGGGGGTCAATCAATTTTCTTTTATCAATCAAGTTTTTGGGCATCACCTACTGGCTATTATTACATAAATGATAAGTTTCATTGATGATTGACCATTTCTTTGGTGATGATTGAATGTCACAATCGACCTTTGAAATGATTTAATTATGTATCAATAACAATCGTTTGACGATTGTAAAACAAATGAAAACATTTTCCAATAGAGGTCGCACGATTGCATTTACAATACAGCGAAGTTTTGAATTTAAAATATAGACGGTAATTAAAACTTGCTTATAATGTAAGTCAAATGTAACTGAGCCAGTTGTTCAACAACTGCAAAGTAATACATTGTAATTTGATTTTAAACCGTTTAAAACCAGGAGATGATATTATTATTATTATTAGCTGAGCTTTTCAGGACTGAAGAGTGATGATAGGTATCCGACATTTTAGCGTGAAAACAATGAGCTAGAACACTTAATTTTTGTACAATGGAAAGTATGTGTTTGATATATACTAATAACTATGGTCACTCGTTCACTGTTGGAAACAAGTTGTCATCGTTAACTACGCTGTCTCAAGTTGTTCACCGTTAACAATCCGTAGGGTTATCTATACCCACCACCATGACAGCCCGGCTCCATTACGAATACGGCACTTACCGTGCTCGGGTTTCCTCGCTGCAGGCGAGCGGGTGATCTTATTGAATTTCTAAATCTGATTTGCATTTGTGAAACGTTCTCATTTACCGTGAAACGTTCTCATTTAGTTTATTTTGGTATAGCTAATTTTCATAGCTAATACACTTCCCAGTCAGGGGTAGTTTCAATCAAAGCACCTTTGCAACAACGCGGAACTTTTAGTATAATTTGGTTTAGCTAACTTTCATAGCTAATACACTTCCCAGTCAGGGGTAGTTTCAATCAAAGCACGTTTGCAACGACGCGGAAGAATTTGAAGCAAACGTCGAACAATTATCTCTAATTCTTCTTTTGAAGATTCCCAACATCTCTAATTCTTCTTTTAAAGATTCCCAACAATCGTCGCAAGATCGGAAAAAATATTCGAGATATCAATAGAATTGAATTAAAAGTTATGACTCTCAATATAAATGAAAATAATGAAATAATTAGATCATAATTTATGACTCATAAAACAAATGCAAATAATGAAACAATCAGATCTAAATTTATGAAATAAGTAGTTTGACTAATGAAAATAATGAAACAAGTTTTACAAGTCTTTTGGGCTTAACACTTCCCCACAACATTCAGTTATGTTCAAAGTAGTGTTATCCAGCGACAATTGGGGTAAAGTGGAGTCATTCAAAGCGTCGACAATTGCCGATGTATTTGCAGTCAATTCGGCCGGTAAAGCATTGACAATTCTCGATGTACTTGCGGTCGGTGCTGGTTGAACCTCAGCGGGGTCTTCAGCGGGGTCCTCTGAGGCCGATTCCCCATATCGAATTACAGGCTTTGACGGTCTGTTGCTTTTTCTTGTGCCCTCCACTGCAACCTCCTCTGAAAGTTCGTCAGGCAGGTAGGAGTCGTCGAACGAATCGTTTCTCCGGCGTTTGCTAGGGCTCGCAACTTCATTGTTGAAGCTCTTTTTTCTTGGGAAGCAGGTGAACTCTCTACGCTCGGGGACTTTAATTCGGCAGACCTTCACTAGGTTGGCTTTTAGTGGATTTTTGTCCTCGGCCGTTTGTGAGCTCTTCCGGATTAGCTTCTCGCCCGTTAGTTTCCTTCTCGAACTTTCGGCGTGACTGCGAATTCGTTCAACGAGTGCTGAGTTAACGTTCGCGTCCGTCGATTGTTCCCTGGGTCGCAGTAGGTCCAACGCTGAGGGGCATTGTCTCACCGTTCCGTAATTGGATAAGTCGGATTTAAGCAATTTCGCTGCAGGAAGTCCAGGAATCCGCAATGTTGCCACCTCGTTCGAGGTCTTCTCAATTGACGAAACCTCGGGCAGCTGCTCATAGACTCCCCGTAAGTTCCTGCCCCCTTTTTTGTACGATTTCCGTCGTTTGCGCTGATTCTTCTCGTTGACTGGCAATTGAGGAAAACCTTGTTGTAACGAGACCAACTGATCGCCACTCAGTCCTTCAAGCATTTTCCTCTTCTTCAATTTAACCTCACTGTCACTGTCGAGGTCTTCTTGTGGCCACACGTTCTCGTCAATAAGAGCCTCATCACCGATCGTTTCTTTATCTAAACAATGAAAACGTTTTAAGTAACAATCGTTTAACGTTTCCAGCATATCATAACGTTTCCAAGTGACAATCGTTTAACGTTTCTTAACAACTTTGACCGTTGGGTATTTGTAGAACTATTTGTTGAAGCTGTAAAAATAAGCTAGAAAATTCCTGATTAAGAGGTTTTAAAATCTTACCAATTTCGTTACAAGGTTTGCATGTCCTGGCTTTGTTGATCAGATCCCGATTTGAAAAGGGCCACCAGACCTTCTGCCCCATCTCAGTCATTCCCCAGCTTCCTGGATGGCTGGCTTGTATCTGATCAACGACTGCCTCTTTGATAGCGTTTGGGATCGCCATCTTGTTGTTGACAAACACAATGCCGTTTCTGACGGTGAGCGATTCCCGGTGACTGTGTATATGTTTACTCAGCGACCTGCATCTCTGTTCGTCTTTCAATTCCACGCATTCTCGCACTTCTCTGAGAACCGTGTCGCGGTTGGTCAGCGCTGCGACTAGGGTGTCGTTGAAAATGCTCCTGATTTGGTTCTCTGTGACCATGTCCACTCCAGTGCTTTTAGTTGGGGAGACAAAAGGAGTCGATGTACTTGGCACTGGATCAGTTAACGACCGAACTATTGGGTTCGATTTAAGAAACCCTCTTAGATTCACTCTGCTGCCAACCAAATTTGAATCAACCGATTTGTTTAAATCAGGCCAATTGTGTGACATTATTGGGCAACTAATTTAGGATTAAACTATTTCAAACTAATAGTTTGAAATTAAATTAACGAATGGCAACGAATGTTGAGGTTGAAATTAAACTATTTGAGGCAACGAATGGATGAAGTTAAACTATTTGGAAAGGATGAAGTTAAACTATTTGAGGCAACGAATGAGGATGAAGTTAAACTATTTGAATGGATGAAGTTAAACTATTTGAGGCAACGAATGAGGATGAAGTTAAACTATTTGAATGGATGAAGTTGAACTATTTGAGGCAACGAATGAGGATGAAGTTACACTATTTGAATGGATGAAGTTGAACTATTTGAGGCAACGAATGAGGATGAAGTTAAACTATTTGAGACAACAAAAGTTTCAAGATAAAATTAAACTATTTGAGGCAACGAATGTTGAAAAGTTGAGGATCAAGTTTATTCAAGCAGAAATTTTGGGCAAATGGTACTTGGTAGCTCTGCTCTCACTATTTATACTTTTGCCTGGATACGACTCGCCTTGTAAAAGTGACTTGTAATCGTTCGGTTAAAACTTCTACTACAAAACCCAGCAACGAACTAGTACTATTTAATTTCGTCATACGATTACAAATTTCCGCTTTAGTTTTCCACTACAAATAAATATACACGACTCTCTAGTATGCCAACAACCACCTCACGATTGTTAACCAAATGAACAAATTCATCAATCGTCCTACGATTGCAGTCTTATGAAAATATTCAACAATTACCCCACGATTGTTGGTTAGATGAACAAATTCATCAATTGTGATACGTTTTTTAGTTAGATAAACAATTGTAAAACAATTGTGAGTCAAAAGAACAATTGTCACACAATTGTGAGTCACATGAACATATTTAACATACTTAGTTTGAACAAATTGGACATTTTTAAAATGCATGAACATTTCAATCCGATTAGAGACCAGCATTTTGGTTTTGAAATAAAAATATTCAAAAATAAAATTTAATATTTCCAAAAATTAACTAAATGAACTAAATTTCGGGTCTTTCCCATTATAGCCCCCCTCACAATAATATAGCCACCTTCACGATTAAGTGATCACGATTGAGTGATCACGATTGAGTGATCAACGGTTGCAAATATTGTTTTTATTGTCCTACAATTGCAAGACTTTTAAATGAATTGCTACACGATTGATACTTCCTTCTGAGAGACTAATGAATCAAGGGTGATACGTCCTGTAAGACTTCCTTCTGTCCACCTCATCATCCTAAAACATTTATTTATATATACAAAAATTGACTTTCATGAAGATTTGTCAATGGTAGACTGCATATGGTTTATATGCAAACGCTTGGCTTTTCCACTGATAGTTTAGATTGTATCAACTAACTCTTGGCTTTTGCACCGATTTTGTTTCAAGTCCCAGCAAACAAGTGCACATGCAAATTTAGTTTGAACAAATTGACATGTTTAAAATGCACGAACATTTTAATCCGATTAGAGTCCATTTTAATCCGACTCATTTTGGCCAACACTCGTGTACATACATTGTATGCAGCATTTTGGTTTTGAAATAAAAATTAGTTTTTTTAAAATTTTGAGCTATTGGTCGGCACAAATTTGACTTTTGTATTAGATCTTAAGACGAAAAAAATTTGTTTCGGTTCTTCTTACTACCAAGATTTAGTGATGCCAAAATGAAATTTTGATGTTTCATATTGGCAGTACGACAAAATTTTTGCTTCAAAATGGTATATAACTCAACTCTTACAACTTCGAGGAAAAATTTTTGAAAGTGAAAATTAAAAATTTTTTTTGGGTCCAATGACCTTGCTTTCTGCTTTTCTGGAAAAAAAAGTTGATAGTGGTCACCGAAAAAAAAAATAGGTGATGCCAATTTAAGTGCCAAAATGAATAATAGTAAATTTCATATTGTCCCAAGATAAACTTTTTCTACTACTTCAAATTGGCAGTCAGATCAATACTGCTACTACTGTTTCAACACTTTAATTCCAAATATGAATTAAAGGCACGGTTGGCAACAAATACAAACAAAACAAGAAGAGTTATTTGTTTGGTTATTCTGTGAAGTGCTGTACGACGAAATTGTTGAAGGCATTCTTTGACCCGGTTGCTGCTTTCTCCTGCAATCTGGTGAACGATACTTTGTTTCGTACACAGTCTCCTTCGATTTGACTCATCCACGTTTTCCGTTGCCCCCCAGGAGCGCGTCTAGCATGGACGTATTGATCGGGCGGGTCCCAATCGAAGGCACTGCGGGCTAATCTTCCTGGTTCCATTCTCTGGATGTGTCCGTACCATTTTATCCGTTTGAGCATGATCATCGTGGATAGTTGGGGCATTCGTGATCTTGACATAATTTCTTCGTTCGTTGTTTTCTCCAGATATGACACACGTAGAATTCTCCGAAGACAACCACAGTGGAAACTCTCAAGTTTTCTCTCCATTAATTTCGAAAGAGTCCAAGTCTCTGAGCTGTACAGCACGGCTGATAAAACGAGTGCTTTGTACAAATTGCACTTGAGGTGCACGCTGAGCTGCTTGCTCTTCCAGAGATTTTGGAAGTTAGCAAACCGTTGTCTACCTTCTGCAAGTTTGCAATTGACTTCCTGCAGGTCTCCATGCTTGAGGCTGACATATGATCCGAGATACTTGAACGCTTCTATGTTTTCAAACTCGTTTCCGAGAACATCTTGTACTTTGCAGGAAAACACGCGTGTGGCAACTGCTTTAGGTTTGCCACAGTATCTCGATTGGTGAACTTTTCGGCCATTGACTGTTTTGAACTTTCTTTCACACTTGTCACAGGTAAGGCTCGCCTCTAGTTGCTCGAACTTTGACTTGTCGACGACATTCTTTGACAAACCGGCTTTGCAGAATCTTGTTTGGTGCACTTTGCGTCCGGTAACTGTACTGAATTGCCGCTGACAATTCTGACATCTTAAAGACTCTTGGTCAGCCACCACTGACCGACTCTCATTTTCTAGCGACTCTGAATCTGCTACCGCAGATTGTTGTTGTGAAGCTACCAACGCTGGCTTAGCCTCCGCTAAGCTTTTCAATCTTAGCTTCCGGCCATCTTGTGTTTCGAACCAGCCCGCTTTCTTTTTCGTTCCCAGCAGCACCTCCGTGCTGATGGTTAGTCGTGACTGGCTAGATGTCTCTGCCAGGAGTCCTAGTTTGCTTTTATGTGTTCCAGTGAGTATCTCCACGTTTTGTTGGATACTAGTCACTGCAACAACATTTGGGCTGTCGCATTTTACGCCCATATTCTTTGTTTTGGCCACATTAATCTTCAGACCAGCGGCTTCCGCAAGGGCCTCGATTCGATGTAGATTTTCTTGCACCTCACTGTCTGAGACCCCCACGAGAGCAACATCATCAGCAAAATCTAAGTCAGCCACCAATCTCCCAATGTCTAATCCTCCATACACCGAGTTAGCCAAAATGTAGTTGATGACAAGGCCGAATAGGATTGGGGACCACACATCACCCTGCCTAACGCCCGTTCTGACATCAAATAAGCGTCCTTTCTCACCTTCGGCTTTGACTCGACATTTGAATCCATCATAGCTGTTTCTTATGATGTTTATCACTTTTTGCGGAAGACCATAGTGTTTCATTATCTGGTACATCTGCTCACGATCGACAGAATCGAATGCCGCTCGAAAGTCTATGAAACAAAAGCTAATATCCAATTGAAACGCCATTGATTTCTCTATTATTTGACGCAGGGCAAAGAGTTGGTCGGCGCATCCTCTGCTTTTTCTGAAGCCGCACTGCTCTTCCCTTAAGACGCGATCCACTGAATCTTTGCATCGATTGAGAATAACGGAAGCGAACACTTTGCCTGGTACTGACAATAGAGAGATCCCTCGGTGGTTCGAACACTCTGACCTCTTTCCTTTACTCTTGTATAATGGGACAATTTCTGCTACCTTCCAGTCATCGGGCAGAACTTCCGTCGACCAACACTTATCTATGATGTCCCAGAGCCACTCGACAATACCCTTGTGTGCTTTCAACATCTCACAGGAAATGTTATCGGGTCCACTTGCCTTGCCATTCTTCAACCTGCGGACAGCTTCAAGCACTTCTTCAAATCGAATTGGGCTCAGGTCAATCGACAAGCTTTCAGCTGCTTCTTCGGGATCCAATCTCGTACTGCAACTGGATGTTGAGGGATTCAGGAGTTGACTAAAATGTTCCGTCCAGCGTTCAAGTCGTTCCTCTTTCGTCCGTAAGTTGACGCCAGTGCTTGAAACTAATTTGGTCAACTGGGGACTCCAGTTTCGGCAAATCTGCTGTGATGCCCCAAAAACCTCCTTCAAGTTGCCTCTGTCCGCAAAGCTCTGCACTTCTTGGCCTTTGCGTTCAAGCCATGCCCGTTTGTCTGCACGTAGAGCTTTTCTGACTTCCTTACAGCAGTTTGTGAACTCTAACAACGCCACCGCGCTGCTGTGTTTCTTCAACTGTAGATCAGCTCGTTTCCGGATAAGTTCAAGAGAATCTGGAGAAATCCAAGGTTTGTTCACTCGCTTGTCCGGAAGGAGGCATTTCACTGCTGCTTGGTTCAGGGCTTTTCGAAAATTGTCCCAAGACTGCTCTGTATTCTCGAAATCGCCGCTCTTATCAAGATGTAACTTGACCTCCTGCGTGAATAAGTCACGCGTTGTTTCATCTTGCAGCTTTGCAGAACTGATTCTGGGCGTGAAACATGGCTTTTTAGACAAAAGTTTCATAGATACTTCCGCAATGACCAGTTCATGATCGGTAATTGTGGTTTTCCCTCTTCTGGTCCTCACATTCGTCAGACATCCTCTGTATCTCTCTGCAAACAGAATGTGATCCAGCATCTTTTTTCGACAACTCGGATCGGGAGGGTTGTAGGTGTACCGATGCACTTGTCGATGCTGGAACCATGTACCACCTACGAGCAATTTGTGTGAAGTGCAAAATGATAACAACTTTTCCGAGTTTTCATTTTCTTCACCCATTCCAAACGGGCCTCTGCAGCTCATGGTGTCATTCAACTGGTGTCCAGGCTCTGCATTGAGGTCACCGATGACACAAATACGCTCCCTATGTTTGAAGCTGGAAACTAGGTCTGAAAGTTGACTCCAAAACAAATCCTTCTCTTGGAGACTAGCTTCATTCGTAGGTGCGTAGCAGACAACAACAGCTAGATTGGCTCTCCTCCGAGCCGCGAACTTGACGTAGCAAATACGTTCACTTAGAGCCACTTGTTCTACGATGCTGTTTATCAATGACTTCTTTACAGCAACGCCCACTCCTCCTTGTCTCGACTTTACACCAGACAACCACGAGTCAGACAGGTAGAGCTTGTGGTCTCCGAGATCAATTTCTTGCTCCTGCAATCTCGTCTCCTGCACTCTCAGAATATCCAACTTGTATTTCGCCAGATCCATTTTCAAAGCCTCTAAAGATCCGGCTTGGGTCAGTGTTCTGACGTTTAAAGTTGCAATTCTGAGTTGGTTCCTCGGGAGATTCTTAGCACCCCTTACCCGGGACTCGGGGCCATGGTTGAATGTACTCATTGCTTTGGTGTTTGAAGGCTGAGATACGACTAGTTGCGCCACAAACTAGAAGACCAGTGCCTCGTTAGCTCGACCATGTGAGCGGAGAGCCGCAGCACATGACCTACCCCCAGGGGACACCACGTGGAGGTGAGGTTGGATTTTGTCCCCCACTGCTGCTACTACTACTACTACTACTACTACTACTACTACTACTACTACTACTACTACTACTACTACTACTACTACTACTACTACTACAACTACTACTACTACTACTACTACTACTACTACTACACCTACTACTGCTACTACTACTGCTACTACTACTACTACTACTACTACTACTACTACTACTACTACTACTACTACTACTACTACTACTACTACTACTACTACCACTACTACTACTATTACTACTACTACTACTACTACTACTACTACTACTACTACTACTACTACTACTACTACTACTACTACTACTACTACTACTACTACTACTACTACTACTACTACTACTACTACTACTAAACTTCAGGTTGAACAAATCCACATTTTTGTTCAACCGATAAATTATTTTGCTTGTCTTGAAAACGAGTTCGCCTCTCGCTTTTTCAGTGCTGGTTTTTCATAAATCAAACAGTTCTTTGCTTCTTCCCGAAAGCTCGTGTATTTCTGGGAATACGATGTGTTCGTTTTCGGCGTCCTTAAGTTTAGCAAGTGTCACAATATGAATCAACTGGATATACATAGGAGGGGTTAAGACGTTCGATATCCTGAGTTGGATGATATATCGTTCATGGCGTGAACTCAAATCCAAGTGTAGTAAACCATAGAATTTAATGTGTGACATGCTCATAAAATACATATTTACGGCTTTCTTTTGAAATTTTTTGTTCTACTACATCAGTTCTTCTGACCTGGGCACAATTAAGACCATTCATTAGGACTGGCAACACCAGCGATTTGTACCAACCGAATTTAATGAATGGTTTAACTTCTTCCGCAACATTTCTTATTAGACTAATTCACACTTTGTTCGCTCATATCCGCTTGTTTTCAATATGACTTGACCAGTTCAAGTTTCCACATATCATTACACCCAAGTCCTTCACTCGTGTTTGTTGTTTCATTTTTTTTCACCTATTTGGCATGTTTCATCGTTTCCTCTGAAGTTTAGATTCGTAAATTTGTCTAGGGCCAAGGCCATTTTTTTCTGCCACCCATCTGTCGATCGAATTCAAGTCTTCTTGTACATCTTCACTCTTTTTTACCTACTCAAACTACTTTTAAATCGTCATCAAAATTGTATTTTCTCGCTGAGCTTCAGTACATCTGGTAAGTCGTTTATGAAAATGCAAGAGAGTAGTGGTCCCAGTAGAGATCCTTGTTTTACACCAGTCGTTACTTCTAGTTCGTCCCTTTTGAAGTTTTCCACCATTGTGTATTCTTTCTTTTCCGGTAGGTAGTCGAAGAGCCCTTCCAAGATACGCACTCCAACTCCAATATTGCTCACATTTTTCAACAGCTCAAAATGAGGTACTCTGTCAAATGCCTTTGAAAAGTCAGTGCAGAAAGCAAGAACCTCATTATCCACACCGTAACCTATTGCTTCGAAAATTTGTTTCAAAAAGGACAACGAGGGCAGAACTGAACTTTCCCCCAGAAAACGGTAATGGTTTGCGCAGAAGTATTTCGTGAAGTGTCGATAGCGTGCTTTATAAATGCTTTTTTCAAGTACCTTACTATCTATGTTTAAAAAAGAAACTACTGCTGCTGCTGCTACTACTACTACTACTACTACTACTACTACTACTACTACTACTACTACTACTACTACTACTACTACTACTACTACTACTACTACTACTACTACTACTACTAAACTTCCACATTTCCCTTAACAAAAATTTTTTCAATCCTTTCGGGTTGAAAAAATCTACATTTTTGTTCAACCGATAAGTTATTTTGCTTGTCTTGAAAACGAGTTCGCCTCTCGCTTTTCAGTACTGGTTTTTCATAATTTAAACAATTCTGCTTCTTCCCGAAAGCTTGTTTATTTCTGGGAAGACGTTGTGTTCGCTTTTGGCGTCCTTAAGTTTAGCAAGTGTCCGAATATGAATCAACTGGATATACATAGGAGGGGGTAAGACGTTCGGTATCCTGAGTTGGATGATATATCGTTCATGGCGTGAACCCAAATCCAAGTGTCGTAAACCGTAGAATTTAATGTATGACATGCACATAAAATACATACTTACGGCTTTCTTTTGAATTTTATTGTTTTACTACATATGTTCTTCTGATCTGCGCACAATTAGGACCATTCACTAGGACTGGCAACACCAGCGATTTGTACAAACCCTATTTAGCGAATGGTTTAACTTCTTCCTCAAAATTTTTTCGTAGAATACATAACACTTTGTTCGCTCTTATCTGCCTGTTTTCAAAATGACATGACCAGTTCAAGTTTCCACATATCATTACATCCAAGGTTTTCACTCGTGTTTGTTGTTTCAATATTTTTCACCTATTTGTCATGTTTCATCGTTTCCTCTGAAGGTTAGATTCGTACATTTGTCTAGGTCTAAGGCCATTTTTCTCTGCCAACCATCTTTCGATCGAATTCAAGTCTTTTTGTACTTCTTCACGCTTTTTTACCTACACAAACTACATTTAAATCGTCATCAAAATTGTATTTTCTCGCTGAACTTCAGTACATCTGGTAAGCCGTCTATGGAAATGCAAGAGAGTAATGGTCCCAGTAGAGATCCTTGTGATACACCAGTCGTTACTTCTAGTTCGTCCTTTTTGAAGTTTTCCACCATTGCGTATTCCTTCCTTTCCGGTAGGTAGTCGAAGAGCCCTTCCAAGATACGCCCTCCAACTCCAACATTGCTCACGTTTCTCAACAGCTCAAAATGAGGTACTCTGTCAAATGCCATTGAAAAGTCAGTGTAGAAATTAAGAACCTCATTATCCACACCGTAATCTATCGCTTCGAACATTTGTTTCAAAAAGGACAACATATTTGGCAGAACTGACCTTTCCCCTGAAAACCGTGTTGATTTGCGCAGAAGTATTTCGTGAAGTGTCGATAGCGTGCTTTATAAATGCTTTTTTCAAGTACCTTACTATCTATGTTTAAAAGAGAAACAGGGCTGTAGTTTTCCGCAAGATGTTCGTCATCTTTTTGTCGATAGGTGTTACGGCTGCAATTTTCCAACATTCCGGACTTTTTTTTAATCGTTTTAGGTTCTTGACTAAATTATGCATGATTTTACTCATTGATCTCAGAGTTTTCTGGAAAAACAAGGGTGGGTAGACTTTTGGACTCTTTATTTCCGAGTATCAAGATCATTTAGGATGCTATAGATTACTTTGCAACTAATGTGTCGCCCTGAGTGTTGCCTTCAAGATTTGAGGATTGAGTTGTTTACTCATAGTGTCATGGGTATGATTTATGAGCGAAGTTTAGCGACGATCATAACTTGAGGACATGCTGGTAGCTGTGGCTGTGTTAAATCCGTTCTCCGAGTCAATAAGGAGGATATCTTCTGTATTCTGATTCTCATATGCGCTCCTGAGAGATTAAAAATTTTGTTCAATTCTAAACTTTTGACCAAAGGGCCAAACATTTGATTATCACACATTTTAAGCGAGTTGAGTGAGATTTTGTTGAGATCACTTTCCATGATACTTCCAGTTACGATTCCTTATTGTACTTTGCGGATACATATGGGTCTAACGCTGGGGCATTTGTCTAAGGCGATAAGTTGGCAAACCTTATAGGAATCAAGGAAGAGCGCTTGTTATGAGAGATTGAAAGTCACTGGACGACTTTTTGAACGAGGTAAGTAGCCCTCGCCTCTCCTCAGCATGAAGTCCTAAATGTCCATGAATTTCACTTCTTTTCAAGGCAGCTCTCCGATTAGCAGCAGCATTTAACCTTTTAAAGATCGAGGAACGGTATTTTATTGAATGGGCTGGGTTGTCGGGTATGATAACTTCAGTTATTAGGGGCTTGTTTTGTGGATGACTTTCCTGTAGAAGCCGGAGCACGGTTTTTGATATGCCATTGACTGTTACTTTTTTAATCATAGAGAGGACGCTACTTCTGATTCCTCGCAAAGGCATATGATGGTGTTTCAGATCTTGCCTGAATTCATTAGTTAATCAAACTCCATTTAATCGCTTAGGTCTCTTTTTTCGTTGCCCCTCGGCAAAAAGCTCAACTATGTCCCTGGTCTCCATTGACCAAGGTTTCTGTCAAGGGTTTTTGCGATGAATCTGTCATTGTTTTTGTTCTTGGAAGTATCAAGCAGGTGAGCCCAACCGAGAAGCAGATCATGACGGAATTCTCTTCTTCGGCAATATTAGTTGCTAAAAAGATTTTGCCTGGTGTTTCTGAAATCGAATCCCGTAAGATAAAGTAGTGGTTACCTCAGATGGTAGGTTTGGTGTTCAAATTGTGACAAAGTGACAAAAACCGTTTCTTAAAATCCGTGCAAGATATTGGTTTAGTTGTCGTTTTAATCAATCCAGTCGATAATTTTTGAGTCAGGTTTGTTAATATTGTTCGAAGCCCGAGCCTTTTTTTTGTTAAATATCTATGTTTTTTTCCTGATAACTATCATTCTTGTGTTAGCCATAAATCAGGGAAAAAACGAGGACTTGAATCATATATTTATCCTTGAAGCCCGAGATTTTTCAGTGCTTGTCTTTCTTTTACGTGTGACACTCACGTTCACCCTCTTATTAAAAATAAGTATAACTTTCCGTCAGTATTCCACAAATATGTTCAATTAAAACTCTTTTCAAATGATTGCCTTAGTATATACTAAGATTCAATTACAGTTTTCTTTATTCAAAATTTTCTCTGCTTCTTTGAGTGCAAATTATGGGCTTTCCGTTGGCTGCACGTTGGCCAAAGTCATGTATGCACGATTGATAAAGTGTTCTTCATCTTCACAACCATAATACTTTGTCAAAAGGCTCATTGTGCGTGGCATTTTCCCATGATTTGTTTTTTGTTGGCAGAATTCTTCACCAACAAATTCTTGTACATTGGATCAGGCCAATTCATAAAAACCTTACTTAAAAGCTCGAAAAACGTTTCTCAGTTTTGATTTTTTGATTTTGTAAAAAATTCTGTTGGCTAGCAATTACGCTGTTCTTTCTCCGGTACTTATTAGACAAACCTTGGCTGTATTTTCTAGTTGTGGAAGCTCACACCGCAATTTGTCATTCTCATTTTCAAGTTTCTTGACAGCTTCGCTATTATTAGCTGCCTTGATCTATTGCTCCTTTTGGTGCTTCTTTTGCCTTATCGCATTAGTCGTCCAATTTTTCCCGCATTTAGGTTAAGTTTCCTTCAAGTGAGAATTATTTGTTCCTGGGATTTCTAGCGGCACCCATTGGCTTCGTAGTTCAGCCTGTAGAGTTCGTGACCAAATATTTGCAGTTGCCAAGAATTCTATCAAATGAGTTTTCCGAATCCGAGATAGACAGGACACAACTCGGTGTACTCCCGGAGAAATCTCCGAAATAAAATTCTAAGGATCTGGCATATAAACATGTCGCCGATTTGTGGATCTCATTGCCCGTTTAAATGAATAAAGGATAACCGTTTTGGCTTCTGTAAAATGTTTATTAAATAATTATATATTTTTTTGTCTTGAACTCAAGACCCTCTTTCGTTTCTTCTCTCATTTTCTTTTTTTTGAATTTGAGACGTTCCCAATTTTAGAAATCAGACATTTTTTTGTCTCGAACTCAAGACATTTCTCTATATTCTGTTTTTGAAATTGTGACATTTCATTTCTTTAAATCTCAAACTCCAGACTTTTACAATTTCTTCAAAAAGAAAGAGGCACCTACAAAGACTAATCTTTAAAATATGAAAGAATTGAAGAGCTTTTGGAAATTGAAATTTGAGGTTAGACTGTTAACACAGACTCAGCAGATACATAACTTTTAAACAAATGAATAGGCTTTCGGTTAAGTTACGAAAAATTGTTAGTTCCTCTGCAAGAAAAATTTCTTGCCGGAACTATTCAATCCGTTTTATCAATTTTTCATGACTCTGTTTTCCCGCCGAATCGTGGAAAGCTTCTCGACCGGTAATAGAGCCACTGTTCTGAAGAATATTCAATCAAGTTGACTTTTTTAAGCCCATTGTTGAAAAAGTACTAAGATGCAGATTTTGATTCCTCTATCTAGGTTATTGTCCACCTGCAGATTTTGATTCCTCTATCTAAGTTTTTACTCACCTGCAATTGACATGTTTTCCGAATGAATTTCTTCCTTGTTGCTTTTTTTTTGAACGTTTCCCTCTGCTAGATCAACAACGTTTAGATACAACGGGTTAATTGCTGTGATTATATTGCCACAGTCTGAAGTTTTCTAATGAGGTTGCAAAAATCTGATAATAGCAAAATTTTAACTCTCGATTGAGACAGAAATTTCTTCTGGGCAAAAAGGAAGCTAAATAAATTTTCGTACCATCTTTGCACAGTTATGGGCATGGCGTATAAAAAAGATCATGCTTTTTCAACCTGAGTCCATGGATCGAAATTGTTACTGAAAGACGTACACCGTTTTCTGTATCATTCAATCAATGTTTGAACGTTCAAAATTTGAATCTCACATTGAAGCTTTTTACGAATCATCAAAAAAATCTCGCTTCGAGTTTTTCAAAGTTAAAGACGTCAAGAACGCGCGAAAAAAGCATCTATATTGCAATGTTAAAGTTACCATGTTCCGTTGTTGACATTTTGCGACTCCTATTATTGTTGCTTGCTGTCCTTATAAAATTTTAATTTGTTACAAAATTTTTCTAGTCATCTTTTTTTTGTTTTCTCCAGAAAATTTTTCTGGGTCATCTTTGTTTTTGCTTACCTTGTTTCTCAAAAATATAACTCACTAATTTATCTTCAAATCATGTGGTTTTGATGCAAACATTATTTGGAATACCCAGAAGATCTATAAACCCTAACAGGCATAATTGTAGAATTTTACCCCTAATGTTCAATTTCAATTTGTTTCATTGATTGCCGCATTTCCCGTAATTTTTTCTCCTGCAGGTGAAATCCACTCTCCAGGTTTAGCATACGAAACATCTTCAGCTTCTCAACAGTCCTCAACAGTCTCACTTGCTCCTCCACAGTCTCACTTGCCAGCTGTAAAATCTTTTCCGTAAAAGACGTGTTGATTTTAAAGGCCTTTTCTCCAAAATCTGGTAAATCAAAATTCTTGTTTCAGCAAAAATTTTTTTCAAGGCCCTTCATTCAAATAGTATACTGATTTCTAAAGCCATCTGTGTTATCTGTGAAAATTACGATATCGTCAAATAATTTGATCTTCTCAAGAGCAGATTCGGTTTATACCTGCTAAGAATGTATATATATTATATATATATATATATATATATATATATAATATATATATATATATATATATATATATATATATATATATATATATATATATATATATATATATATATATATATACATATATATATATATATATATATATATATATATATATATATATATATATATATACATTCTTAGCTCTGATGAAAATCTTATAGAAACGATATTGTTAAAATCGTATCCGTTTCATTTTATACAAAGTGAAGGAGAAGCAAAAAGCAAAAATTACGATTATCACTCAATAAATTCATACTTTCTTCGTTCTTGCGGTCTAACAAATTTTGTGTTGGACTTGACTCCACTTTCGGATATAATATGTCCCAAGAAGCTTATGCGCTTTTTGAATAAATTACATGTTGATCTCATGATCTTTAGACTTTTCTCTGCTAAACGTTGGAAAACAAGTTTCTACCGTTTCAAATGGTCTTCGAGTTTTTCCAAAAACGATAATGTCGTCTATTTATACCGGAGCTATGTCGTAAGAGAAGCCGTTAAAAAATTATGTTCATTAAGTTTTGAAAGACTCCAGGCGCAGATGCTAGTCCCATTTGAAGTTTTTTGCAATTTATAAAGACCTAGAGGTGTCATAAATGCCGCTAACTCCTGATTCTTCACTTCGCGCGCTATTTGAAACTATCCTGACAAGAGATCTTTGTTCAAGAACTACTTGTTTCCCGCCAGCGAGTCAAAGACATCACTATTTCATAGAAATCTTTAATTCAGACCACTATAGTCTACTATTAAACCTAAGTATTGTCTCGTTATAGAACAAGTATGATGCACCCTAATTTGTTCAATTGAGTCATTGGATACCAAATCATCGAGAATCATTTTCATGGCTTGTGTTTTCTCAAAGCACATGCTGCCATTTTTTTTTCAAGATAAACGCGGTCAAAAAATCCCATATTTTGGGTTTTTCCAAAAGTATTATATCATATTTTTTGCACAGTTCCGTAACCTATTTTATTTGCTCCCTGTACAAAGCTATTGAACTTCAGTTCGCATGTTTCTGAAAAGCAAATTCCTCTTCCAGTTTTTTCTTTGGATTCGGTGTGTTTTGCTAAATTTTTGAAATCTTTCCAATGTTTTCCGCCCAATGCGAGTCTCCCTTTTGTTTAATGTTTCTCTGTTTTAATGTAGGGGTCAGATCTCGAACCCACACGACTCTATCAACCATGTCAATAAGCGATCTCCCTTCTTATAACTGTGATTGCTCCTCGATTATGCTGAGTTTAGCTTTAATTTCAATTTGGTGTCTTTTGTTACCTTCATCAAAAACAATGTTGCAATTAATGAAGTTTTTGCCACAACAAGGTAGTTCGTGACCCTATGCGACGATTAAATAGAGATTTATAAAAACTTTGCTGTGATGGGAATAATTTTGAAGTGTTGCCATTTTTCCCGCAAATAGTCCATTTTCTCTTGGACTTAAAAGACAATCAGAATTATACAAAAATTCTATGCCTAAAAGACAAGGCGTTATCTCAATTTTAGTCAGTTTATTTGCATACTCCGATCTGGCATACTTAGATTGCTTACTCCGATTGCAAAATCCGATCTGGCATGGTTTTGTTGGCCTCAGGGGTAACATGTTTCTTTCTGAAAACTCAATGCTGTTTTGATATCTCAGCATGACTCACGCGCGAACGACTCTGTTTTCGCTTCCTTGTGTGCCAAATTGCGCATTATTGTCGTCTATTAACTGTTAAGTCATTATCAGCGCTGCCTCAAATGCGGCTAGTATAGTTTCCAATGGGGCAATTATAGTTTCAATTATACTTTGCCTCTCGAATCTATGTTCAATCTCGCTCTCTACCGCGCAAAAACACTTTCGGCCTCGCCCCTTGCGAAGAAATCTTTTCGTTATCTTGTCCGTTAGCTTGAATAATCAGCAATATTGTAACCAAATTGTTAATCGGAACTATCAGGTGCAAATTTCACTTGAACTAATGGCAGAACACAATGCTCAAAATCCTCATCCTCAATTCTCGTGACTGCTTCTATAAAAAGTGCTCTTTCTAATGCTTTGACCAGAAGAATATTCACGTCGCCTAAGTTCTCTTTCGAGTCCCGTTGCGCATTACTAATTTATATGAGTTAAAGAATCACCTCAAATAGGATTTTCTCTTATCTCACTAGACACGTAAGGGTACGCTTTTAAGGCCATAATTGGCAAATCATCGAAAAATCTGTTAATTTTTTATTAGGTTACTGGACTGTCCCAGTTAGCCTTTCCCTCAAAGCCTACCGGTTACTCATCATAATGTAGGCTGAAAGTTATAGCGAAAATATTACAACTGTTTCCGGAGTCTTCGAAGTATTACGGTAGAAATCAGTAGCCAACTTTTGTCAACTTAAAAGCAATTAATTCGGACGTTTACCAATTTGGGTCACGGCGCCGTTTAATGTTCCTTTTATTTGCTACCTTTGAAGTTCCGACAACAGCTCAAGGTGCGTAAAACATCAAGGTGCGTAAAACTTCCAAAATCAATAGATTCCGGTTCACTATCCGGTATCAGCGATTTTGAGGAGTACCACGCCATCTGTTTTTTATTTAAAAGCTGTTACGTTTCAAAATATTTCTATTTTTTTTTTAATTTCAGAACTATTTTATAATACTCACACCCAACAGCCTTTAGATATTTACGTTTAGATTATTTACTGTTTTTCTTTCTGGTAAAAATTGAAAAAATAACTAGTGTAAATTGTTTTTTTAAGTAATTTTTTTTCAAAATTAAAACCTTTGTTTTCGAACGTTTTTTACTTTCCAAACAATCTTAACGACCCAATTTAGGCTGCTAGGATTTTTAAGGAGTACCCAACTGAAAATTTGAAGGTTGCACTCTTGCCAGTCAAATCCCGACAATCTGTTCTCATTTCCTCTTTCTTGTCTTGATGCTGAGATGACAAACGTCAATTTGAAAGATAATTTTCAAGCAAAGAATGAATCTCTTTTGGACAACAATGGATTTCACAATATTACTGGTTGGTGTTTTCTTTTTAATGAACGCCATTGTAGTGGCCGCGTGTGCGCAAAATTTTATTTAATTAAGGAAATGAGCTTGGTAGTTGTTAAGACACAAGGAAAGCATTTTAATTAAAATGTAGTTAGGCAGGAGAAGAAACTGTTATATTAAAGATTCAACTGAGTGGTTATCTCGGATGGTAGAATCGGTGTCCATTCATTGATTTAAAGCCATATTGTGGTCCGTTGCAACAATCAGTATTGTCACCGGGGTAAAGTAATAGAGTCGGTTCTGATAAGTCAGGTTTGTTATTTTAGCCCAAAGGCAAAGCTTTGTTGCTTCAAATGTCTGTTTCATTCTCTTTACACCAATCAACATGCTATCAGCCAAAAATCAGATAATGAAAAACGATTTGGACTTTATCTTTGATCATCAAGCCCAAAGTTTTTAAGTGCTCTTCTTTTGTTATTCAAGTGTAACACTACCATTTTGAGCCATTAGAAGAACAATAAGTCACCGATTGCGCCACTGTTGGGTTGGAGCAGGTAACTACTTAAAAACCCGTGGTGATTCAGTTTAGTGTTTTGGAAAAATTTTCATTTGAAAAAAATTTAACTGCAAGTTGTAAAAAAACATGAAGGAATTTGCTGTAAAATCTTTGAAAGTACAGCAGGTTCAGATATTGATTACGGAACATTCTATTATTGGAGAAAAACACAACTTTCGACAACTTAACAATGTAGAAACCGTAAACATTTAAAATACCAGAGTTGTGAAAAAACTCAATTGATCCTTCATGGGGACTTTTGAAATCTAATATTTATTGCATGTTTTTCTGTATTTTAAGAATTGGTTCTAGGAGTGATGCACATGTTGAACCATATATCAACGAATATTTTGATATTATTGATTGAATAGTTCTAAAAAAGTTAGCATGTAATTCTTGACTGCGGCCCTGCGTTTACTAATAAGCACAAATGGATGATACCATCACTGGCAAGAATTTTGAACGTGAAGCATCTATCTTTTGCCACACCAAGATATTTGACAGTTTGACAGTTTGCTAATTTTTTTCTAAGGCAATACTCTTTGAGTTTTTGTTCAACAACTACATATGTTTAGATTTTTGCATATTGATATTTTTAGTTAGTCAACGTACTAAGTTTTTTATATCAAATTTTGTTTCAAGTATTTTTCCATTTGTCCTAAAAGTTTTCTTTTATTTTTGAATGGCAAATTCTCGCTTGTTTCCGATATTTTTATCTCTCTGGAAATGTCAACTAAGGTCAATTTGCTTTCTGAGTTAAACTCAAGACAAAAACCAAAGTCCGTCATTGTCATCAAAGGAGTCAAGCACAAGACTAACCAAAAAGAATCGTATCCATGAACTGTGGTGTATCCTACTATAACCGACCCAAATTAGTTTTCTTAAACGTCACCCCCGAATAACGGCTACAAATTAAAATGGGGTGCATTTTAATTTCGTTAGGGGCTACAATGGGAGAGACCCAAAAAATGAAGAATATTATTGCAGACGAAATGAGAAGAAATTCGTAGACTAAAGAGAAGTAAAAAGAGAATGAGGAGGCAGAAGAGGATAAGAACTAGGAAGAGAAGAAAGAGAGAGACTCCGGGGATTGTCGCTCATGGATGTTAACACTTTGTTTTGAGCTCCTTTCACGGAAAATTGAGACATTTTTAACCGTTTCCGGTTAAAGACATCTTAATATCCCCGGTTGAGGTGGCCAGACCGAAGTGACCCCTGATCAGACGAGTTTCGAGCGCACACAAGTTCCCGGTGCGCTCGAATTACATGGTCTGGAAAAAACTTCGTGCGCACTTTCAATGGTCTGGAACTTGTCTGATCAGGGGTCACTTCTGTCTGGCCACCTCAACCTGGGTATTGTTTGGCTTCAAAGACGACATATGAGTGTACACATTTTCAGTAAACATAAATTCATGCAATGCGTTCATCTTCAGTATGGACATACTCGCTTAGGGACTTTAACCTGGGTGATATCTGGACACGTTTATTGCTAAGAAAAATTATTTTTATTCATTGATATATCTTATTGTTTTATGTATTGTCATTTATGTTTGGTCTTATCTCATACCTACCTGCCTACCTCATCCAACCTGCCTTTATGATAACCTGCCTCGGATTTTCCACTAAGTTCTATTGATCATGCATGCAAACAGGCACAAGTGAAATGTTCGCCTGGGTCATGCGACCATCTCAATGAGTTGTCACACCGACAGGCAGATAATGATAATTTTAAACAACAGAGAAGAGTTTCAGCTCAATTTTTTTAAATAAATAGGTAATCAGTATTTATATCAGTATTCTTACAACAAATTCCATTCATACAGCAGAAAACATTCAGGACAAATTTAAGTGAACAACAATTTCAACTGTCTTCAGCAGCAGTACTGGAAACGATATCTCTCATTTAACACATTCCAATTCAAATTAATTTTTGTTCAAAAGCTCGAGAACAAAGAACTAAGAAGAAATTTCATTTTATGACATGAATTGGCTAATGAAATTTGGCAACTTCCGGACGTCACTTAGCTTGGTGAATTATCCAAATGAAACCAAATTAACTCATTTCTATGGGATTTTATGGGAGTTGATTGATAACTGTGTTTCCTGAAAAAGACGAAAACGATCACTCAACCCATTTTCTACACCTCTCATTAAATGCGTTGATTTAAAACAAAAACGCAGCTTGAGTTTTTCTATATAATGCCAAGTCTTATTGGGTGTTTCTGCTGAGCTCGGAAGAACTTTTTAGAGGAAGTTTTTTTGCACATCGATTGTTTTTCGCTTGTCAGAAGCGTAAGAGAAAGCGTTCATCTTTTTATTATGTACCAACTGGACACCTTTAATATTTCTGCTCAGCCATTTCCTGAAGCAATTAACGTTGTTTTCGCTCGAAATTTTAAATGGAAACTCTTACCCTTTTCTTGTGCTATCATTCCAGAAATTCGATTAACCTAACCCAAATTTTATCATATGTTGCTTATGGTAATATGCGTGAACTTTTTGGAGACCAAAATCGGTACTTATGAAACGAATGTTCAGTTTCCTAGCCAGCCTCTATAACTAATACCTTGTTTTTAGTGACATTTTATGTACAATTTTCAGTTCAATAATTTTAACGAAAAGCTTTCCATTTTTAGAATTTTGCAATTATCAAAAATAGACTCCAGGCTAATAAAATCGTCATAGTTCAACTGATTAACTTGGTGGAAAGAGTGAACCAAAATTGAAACTCTTCCTCTCATTCCATATATCTGGAATACGAAAAAAAAACGTTTGATAATTAAAATCCTGCTGAGTAAACTCATTAGTTTCATTTTTGAGGAAAATTTCATTTTTTTTCTTTCCCAGTCATCTGTTTGGTAGATCTCAAAAAATCACAACGGAAAATAATAACTCCTTTCTATATAGAGCGTTGATTGGCTTATCACAAGGGTCGGTCAAAAGAAAACTCAGACGAACAAGTTAAGATATCCTGGAGTGCACATGATTGAGCAATAGTCATGATAGTTACTCCTGATTCATAGGTTCTGCGGAAACGGCTATTTTTTTGCGCTGGTCGCAAATAATGCCAGTTTGAGGACAGAAAGAGTCGGTACAAAAGGTCTATTCTAGAAGTGTTTTGATTTCAATGATGCATGTTCTTTTTATATAAGTTTTTATTCTTCTAAATGTAAATGTTTTAGAAGTATACTTTGAGTTTTTTGCAGGGCCTGCAGTTTCAGAACGTTCCAGTTGCAGCTGTTAAGTTTGTTGTGTGAACTCTATCAAATAGGGATCGTTCTCATTCCCCCATTTAGTGACTGCATATAAATTGGGCCCATCCCAACATTTGCACATGCCTTGTTTTTACGAAGATTTACTAAATAATGGCGCGTGCTCTGTGGGTGTAAAATGTACACTGGGCGCACAAAAGGAAAAGATGCACGTTCTGGAATCAGCGGAGAGTCTCACTACCACATACTAGAAGGATAATCTTGAAACCTTTGAGAACAGGCCAGGTATGCTCGCCAGGTTCAGTTTAACTTAATAATCTCGTAATCAAGAAAATGACCTAGCCGTGCAGGCTGGTCAACTCCTTAACGACAAAAAAACTATACAAGCTCAGAAAAAACCAATATTCCTCTTTACAATTCATGAACGAGACGGTTTAAAGTTTGCCTAAGAAAACTTCGAGCTCATTATTTAAGACTTAAAGCAGTACACAATCATCTTTTAATAATTTTTCACTAGACCATCCGGCAGATTCATGACCCGCAATACCACTGCATAAAATATGTAGCTTTGCTATATCATTTCTGTCCAATTCAATAGTTTTCGTTTTCCAGCATCTTCATTCAAGTGTGATGTTTGCATTGATGATCAATCCATCTTCCACAAAAACTTGGAGACTAGCCGACCCACTACATGCTAACCCGGGGTCGACATGCTCGAGGTGTCACCGCCATTCAACGCAAATATATGCAAGATAAGCGGTGAATGCGGGAAATTTTGTAAGATAAGCGGTGAAAAAAATTTATCGCTGGTGGCGGTGAAATTGCTTAGTTTCACCACTGAATTTAGTGATAAAATTACATAAATTCACCGCTTCGAAAAAAAGTGTCCAAATTATCCAAGATAAGAGGTGAATGTGATGAAATTAAAAAAAATCTACCGCTTAACTTAGTGGTGAAATTACATAAACTCATTTTTTAGAAAAAGTGTCAAAAACTATAAGATAATGGGGGCACATTTAGGGGGAAGGGGGTAAAATGAGGTAAGATAAGGGGCCAAGGGGGAGTAAGGGAGGAAATGTTAGATATAACCCCCTAAAATTACCCCCAATCTTACATCTTTTTGACATTTTTTTCTGAGCGGTGAATTTATGTAATTTTAACACTAGAGTTAGCGGTGAACTTACATTTCAAAAATTGTCACATTTCAAAAATTGCACCACAATTAAAATTCAGTCACCACATTTCAAAAATTGCAAATTTTACAAAAATTTAACGATCATGTTTCACAGAAAGTAGAGTGAACTTCATTTAAATTCAGAACAAAAATCTTAGAAGGTAGTGAGAAGTAGCGCAGTGGAAAAAGAAGTGACTCTCATGCAGAGGGTGAGAGGTGCGAATCCGTGTAAGGCCGGAAAATGGTAGCAAGTGTTGAAATGAGGTGAATTTTTGAAAATTCACCTCTTACTCTAGAGGTGAAGTTACTCAATTTTACCGCATTTCACCGCAAATTTATGTACAAAATTTGCGCTGGAAAAAAACAACTTTTTCACCGCTAATCTTACATATTTTTCCAATTTGTCCATGACCCGAGAAATACTTCATTTTCTCTCAATTATAGTTTTCTCTTAATTCAGCTTTAATCGAAATACTACTTCGGGTTTCAGATTTTACAGTTGTATCTTATAGATTATCGGGAAATTGAAATCTGGTACTTTTTGTCCTTTCGATAAACTAACGCAGTCAAGTATGATGGGTCTCATACCGTATTGTGGATAATACATAGTCCAAAAAGAAGGAAACAATAAAATCAAAAGGAAAACGTTTTTGAAATCGCAAAAAAAGATAGTTCTCTGATGTAACTGGAAGTCAATGTAATTTGACTTAAGAATTTCAAAAAAAAATGAAACATTGAGTCCCAGGTCTAGATACAGACTTATGAAAAGGCAATGCTCGACCAAAAAGATTTCGGCTCGACCCAAAATTTGGGCTGGGCATAAGCTCGGCACAATGTTTGCAAGCAAAGTCGAGTCAAAGTCTTTTCATTGGTCTATCATTGTTCTTTTCACAAGTCTGCTTTTTTGCCATTTTACGTGCAATGTTGCATATAACGTAGTCAGCGTGTATGCTCCTTTATCTTTTACGTTTCAGAAGAACCATGAATGCCTCAAAAACCTGCTTTATTTTTCAAAAGAGATAGCTCATAGGTCAATACAAACTGATTAAGGCCGAAATTTTGTCATGACTAATGGGATTAGGACCAATGCACTTTAACTAACTGGTTTCATTGAATCAAGTAATGTGGTAATATACTCAAGCTGCCATAACTCTTTATCTTAAGATTTGACAAAATTCTTAAGATTTTTTGTTTTCCAACTGTTTCTTAAGTTGGACTGCTCTGGTGCAAAGCTATTCAGTCTTGCTCCGGTTCTGCTTCTGTATTTACAGAAGCAGAAAAAAATAGATGTTTCGAATTCTGAAAAAAATACAGACTTATGAAAAGACTAATGGTGGACCAATGAAAAGACCTTAATTTGACTTTGTTGGTTATGAAATGACTAATGGTGGAACCAAGAAAAGACCATGGCTAGAATTTCTTCTTTATGAAAAGACTTTAGCTGGTCCCATGAAAAGATAGAAGCTCGACCGTGTACTTATAGTAAATATTGGCCCCTCCCACTGGACTTTTAAAGTCTTTTCATAAGTCGAGGTCTAGGGCTGGGGTTTATAAGCTTTAATTTTTGTACTTGATGATATATAGGGAGTCGATAACTAGTTGATTACAAAAGTCTTGTCACGAGCGTCTAAGTACTCAAACACATTAATGATTCTTTCTTCGCTTAATCCCTCATGAGATAGAATTTGTGTATAAATTAACATTTTGATCAAATTAAACTAATTTGTTTGGGGTTGGTTTATTGGCAATGATGACAACCTTTAAACTAATTAATAAAGGTTGTCATCATTGCCAATAACTAAAAATTTCTTTTTTTTTGTCCAATTTGCATTCGGAAGATAGCAGAAAAGAACTCTTTTGCCAAAAAACTTTTGTCAAAAAATTCTTTTCCGTCTGTGTTCAATACAGTTTTTGTTTTGTGAAATTTCTTCTGCAAAGTTGTTAAGAGAGAACAACGGTAAATAACGGTATAACGGTTTTGTCAACAGTTTTAATCAAACGTTCAGAAATAGCTTCAGGAGTTATTAGGTATTAGACAAAGAAAAAATCACGACAGAATGGACACCAAAGACAGTAGAAACTCCAACCTTTATACTTTTTTAAGAAAAGAAAACTATCTTGAAAAAAAATTTCGCAGATTGGCCAGATATGCATTAATAAAACAAGTGGAACGTCATCTCCAATTAGAGGCATAATATTAAAGATATAGAACAATGAAATGGCCAAAGGAGTCAAAAGCAATTAAAAATGAGGCCAAAGTGGATCTAGTTCACTTTCCACTCTAAGTGAACAAGCAGATTGATGTTAACTTTTAGAAGTGCACGTTCACTATTGAAGAAGTTTTTAAACAATTTAAAACCTTCAGAATACCTCATTCTACTGAAGGCGGTCTTAGTTGAATAAATGGGGCTCTTTTTATTAACTTTGCACTTGTGTCAATTTGGATATTGGGCAATGACTTGAAGATCTTGTACAATCAGGATTTGTTTAACTAATGTTTGATGTCACAACTACAGTAATGAGTCAGGAATAAAAAATTTTATTCGATACCGAAACATCATAAGTTAAATCGTAAACCTGAAAAATCAGTTCGCGAGACTTTTCAATCGTTTTTTATTGGTTGGTTGGTGATGTGCCACAGGAAGATGAAGATATCAATGAGCTCAAATTATCTAATGATAATATCAAAAAGAGCCTTATTACTTGTTTTGACCTAATAATTGCGGCTCTTGACTACATAAAATAATATCTTTCATTGTAGATTGAAAAAGATAATTAGACTGCTCAACCTGGTAAACTTTTGCAGTTGTTGTTAGTCTTTCACAAGAAATGAATTGAATATAGAAAACGTTTGACATCAACAATTTCAAGAAAAAGAGACAGCAAGCTTTCAAAAGAATTGGTCAAAAAGCGACTTAAGAATCTTATTAATTGTTTCGCGTCACTTGTAAGATTCGTTTTTACGGGACAGACGTTGAAGTGTTCATTTAATCAATTTCAAGCTCAAAAAATCATAGTTCACAACGCAGCTTTGATTTTTTACTACAGCTATTTCAAAACGGAAGTATGTATTTCTTTCAGTAAATCCTCTTGCAGAGAAAATTGAAAACACAGTCATCAATGACAATTGGCGTATCCACCATAGCAGCCAACTAAAAATGTTTCTCAAAGAAACTTTTTCAGTCAAAAATCTTCAAAATCTATAAGTGATTTTTCTGCACTCAAGTTAAGGTCACTAGTAGTTATGGTTTGATCAAGAAGTGCATCAGTTTTTTGTATTTTTCATCACATGTTCTGTAAGGTGACATTATTCCACACTAAGCTTTGAAGTCTTGATTTGTTGTTATTTTTTTAAACAAAATCTTCATTTAACGGTCAATTTTTTAAGAGAAAAAACACCTTGGTATCCCTCATAGAGCCGTCGAGCGCTCTGAAATTTCAAGCCTGGAGGAAAACAGTACTAAAATATTAAGTCATTGACTGCAACATTAACTATTAATGATTAAATACATGGACCAACGCAAATTCCATTAAATATGTCATTTTTTCCAAAAAATCTAAATTATTCTCTTGTTCTTTTCTTATCAACCTCGCCTGCAGAGTTTTTCAGACAAAGTCTAGACACTGTTATATCTCCAGGCCTACTTTCAGTTTCATTAAAAAAAATTCGGAAAATTCGGCAGGCACTTTAAATTGATCAGTGTACCTACCCCATTCTACTCGAGGCACTCACAGTTGATTGAATGCGGTTCTTTCTTTTAATTTTGTACGTGAGACAATTTGTATTATGAACAATAAATTGACTTTTCTATGTTTTCGTTGACTGGTGATGTGCAAAGGGAGATGAAGATGTCAGTGATTTTAAATGATATATGGATGTCGGAAAGAGCCTCTTTGCACTTTTTGACCCAATTTGAGACTCCAGAGAAGACGCATTAGATAAAATGAATATGTTTCATTATTGACTGGAAATAGTAATTAGACTGCTCAACCAGGTAAGATTGCAGTGGCTGTTCATCGTTCACGAGAAGTGAATTAATCATAGCAAACTTTTGGCGTGATCAGTTTATAGGAACAGCATTCCTAACATAGACAGCAAGCTTTAAAAATAATTGGATAAAGGCAACTTACTAATCTCATTAACTTTTTGCGTAACTTGTAAGATTCGTTTTTTTACGGGACATACGTTGAAATTTTCATTTAATCAGTTTCAGGCTCAAGAAATTATGATTCACAACGCAGCCTTGAGTTGTTACTACAACTACTTCAAAACAGAAGTATGTATTTCGTTCACTATTTCTTCTAGCAGTGAAAATCGCAAAACACAATTATCAATGACAATTGGCTTGCCCACCATAGTAACAAGCTATATACAAATTTCTCAAAAAAAAGTCTTCCCAGTCAAAAATCTTCCGAATCTTTAAACAATTTTTTAACCTCAAGTTGAGGTCACTTGTAGTTGTGGTTTGATCAAGCAGTCCCCCAGTTTTTTGTGTTTTTTTCATTAACATGTTCTGTAAGATAAAATTCACGTGATGGTGATCTAAGACTCACTATAATTAAATTGGCTATGAAAAGAGTTAGCTGGTCCCATGAAAGGGACTTTACCTTGACTTTGCCTAAGATCTGGACTGTGTATTATAATCAATAAAGACACCCCTACTAGAATTATATAGTCTACTCATAAGTCGAGGTCTAAACCTGGGGAGCACTTTTCAGTAAAAGAGAAAATCTTTCCTGGAACAGTTGACTTGTTTTCAGTTCTTAAGCACAGATTATTCTCGTAAATTTTGAATTTCACTCAGTTTGCACGTACTGCGATATTGTTTTGCATGAACCAGGTATCTCATAACCGCTTGGGAGGCGACGACGTGGGCGTCTTTATTGATGTCAAAATTTTGTGTTTTTTTGTGAGTGGTTTTAAACACATGGGTCCCGTTGATGCAAGTAAAGCAAGCTCATGCGACACAATCTTACTCCAAATTCTTGACATACGGCAAAGAATAAACAAGAAAGGGAATATAACAATTGCAAACAAAAGATTTCAAATAACAGAAGAACGCTCACTCCAAAAGTTCTGTCGCAGGAAATTTTCTGCGATGGATGATTTAATGAAAAACTTTGTTGAATTTGATTTCGAAATGATAGATGCAGAAATGAAACAATCAGGTCTTAACTACCTTGTCCACTATGCAATGTCGCCTTCCTTGATAAACAATGGTTTAAATGCAGAGAAAAAAATTGTCGAAGAATCCATTCAAAAAATGCAGCTTGTTTTGATGAACACATTGATTAACTCCTGCTGTTTAACGATTCTGTTCAGCTAAATGGAAAAAACACTGTATCCAGGCAAAGTCCTGAAAAAGAGGAAAGTAGCAATAACATTGTGGAATTTACTGGGCTGTGAGTCGATGGTATCTCTTAATTTACGTAAGATCAGCTAAATTATTGGAAACGCTATATTATGTAAGATCAACGCTTAAAACGTTATTTTTATTACTTTTCAACGCGTTTAGCGTAGATCCTAAATAAATTCAACGCATTCACTGCCAATCTTATATACTTTCGCGTTTTTAGGCGCTGACCCCTTCGTACTGCTATGCCCTTACACAGTTGGATAGAGCAGTTATCTGCTCTAAGATTTGTCAATGGAGTCCTGAATCACTTAGTTTAATTGAATGGACGTCAAATTAGTGCGGTCGTTAAGAGGGAAGAACCATCAACATTTCGACTGCTAGGCAACTTCTCTAGACGTAGTGACTAAACCGCTGCACCGATCGAGTGGGACACTAATACTCATCTTTAGGTTGAAAGTATTTATAATTTAGATTAGTAATCTTTGGATATAACGTTTTGATTAAATTAGTACATAAACATTTGAAAGGAATTCAGAGGTCGAGTATGAGACTTTTCAACTTGTTAATTTGGGCAACTGTACTGAAAGTCTGTTGGTCGAGATAAACAACTGAAACAAAATTTTTGGCTTGTTATCCATTTGCAGAAAACTGGAAAGTGACCAAATTTGCTTGATAATGTAAGTATTATTACTTTCAATTAAATCGATGTTCAATAGTTGAGACAAAAATTGCCTGAGGCGAGTAGTTCTATTAATATACATATACTTTATTACATTAAAATCTCAAACCGGATGTCATTTTACCAGCCACAGCTGCCCATTGCTCACTGCCCGCAATGATGTAAAAGTTTTTGAACTGGATTTTTTTAAAAAAAATTATGTTCCACTGCAATTCCACTCCTACTTGTTCTTAGGAAGAAATTTCAATTTGGGTGGCGTTTCTTCAGCTCAAACAACCAATTGCGCCCTGAGTCCACTTCAACTTTTCAGGATTCAGACTCTTTGTAGTTAAACACTATCGGTGATCGGCCAATCATGGCTCAAACTGTACATTTGAATAGCTTTATGTAACGTTATGCTGTACGCAGATTGAGGCTAAATACCTTTTGGGATCAGTAAGGACGCACACTATTTTTTAGGTAAAAGAGGGCGTATTGTTCAATTAAATATACAGAGGTGGTGATTTTTTAACGAGCAACATAAACGCAACCTGGAAAGTTAAAACCAACAAAATTTTCTGTTACAATGAACATTTTTGATGTTACATCGAAAAAAAGCCTGTGCTTAAGCTCTTTTGCCTAAGTCTTGCGTACCAAGACAACTTTTGAGCAATATTTTAATTTCTGAGCGTCTCGGTCATGGTAGAAAATTCAGCTCTATATATACATTATAACTCGCGCCATGGCCACACAAGTTCTGGTCAAAAACTGGAAATCCCTATCTATAAATAAAAGCGGAATTGAAGGTCAGTCACTTCTGACATCTTCAATAAAATCTACATCAACATGGAAAAAAAATATGCGTTACAAAAATAAAAAGGTTTGAGTTACGAAAAAGTTTAAAGGAACTCTTACACTCCCGGCAACAAAAAATCAATAATTGAGATGAGCATGGAAACACAAATAAAATATAGCACAAAACTTTCATATTGTGTTTGAGTTCTTTCTTTCAAGGAACTTGTTTCAGTGATCCCTCGCAGCAGTTGACAATCGTGGGAATGCACGTCTGAGGAATGCTGCTGGTCTTTTGACTATACCCGGAGCTTTCGGGATGTCGAAGCTACTTGCTATTCCGTCTGCACCTCCGTGTGCTTTCATAATCTCCCAGGAAGCAGATTCTTCGGTTTGTTAAGTCCTTGAGCACCCACAAATTGTAACTTTCGTCCAGGTCATCGTTTGACTTTTGTCAAATGCCACTTCATTTTCTTGTTGAGATCAGCAACATGTTCCTTTAGCAGCCTGCTCCAGTAGTGATCAATTACTGTCTGCGTAAAAATGAACTACTCATTGAGAAACATAAAGTCCTCCTCTGGATAATGTTCACAAGAGGTTTCAAACACATGTGTGGTCTAAGAGAGAGAAAATGATTAGGAATAAGTGATCCCTCATCTGAGATGCTGCAGCCCAGATTTGTTAATGGCCTGGAATTCAAAATGGCCACGGCCGCCGCCACAACTGTCTGGAAAACTGAGAGTGTTAGTTTCCGATCACCCAACACTGTATGTGGACTCCTCTTTTTCGGTCTCTATCAGCCTCTCCCAGACTCTTGAGCAGTAATGTGCCAATGGGCGTTGAAAGTTTACTTGTGTTCTGTTGAGCCGATTGCACTCTGATGTACTCATTTATCGGCTGGCAGTTCCTACGGAATTTTGACTTCATTCCTTGGTTGGCTCAGTGAACTTTGTGTCACTGACACTCATAGTGAAGTCAGGGTACCCACGTCGTGATACAAATATTAGGATAGCAATGATAAGACAATCGGTTCAGAGATCATGACATATTCCTAAGTGGAGAGCTCTGGCGAGCAGACATGCCACCAAGCCGACGCAATGCATCTGAGTGTCGGGTTTCTTTTCCTTAATTTAGAAAGAATCCAAACATGTTCATTCCGGTATTGACAAAAGGGTACTGCTTGTTTGCATATGTAAATCTGATCTGAGATCAGCAATCTTTGGTCTTACGTTGTCATCCCAACATTGTATCCAATTAAAACTGTATTCCCAGGAGTTTTCAGCACTTAGAATGCGCTGAAAATGAAACACATTTCAGTGCATATACCTTACACAACAATCTGTTTCTGTGTGTATCTGCTACTTTTCCCAGCAATTTTTTACATAATTTCAGCATTTTTCAACACACTAAATGGATAAATATATGTGATTCTTCTTGCGTGATAAAACATTTTTTTTCAGCGTTTTATATGAATCTCTTGCATAATTTAAGAGCTTTTGAGAACAAATCATTCAAGTGCTTATTTATTATTGTTTCCCCAATTTCCGCGCTTATTTGTCAAAAAAATTGCCACAAAATGAGAAACTTTTTTTGATATTCAGAAGCACCGCTCTGTCATTTCACTCCACTACGCATTCAGCATGATTTTGTACTTCTTTTGTAGTAAAAGGTCATATTTTGCTATTTGTAACTATTTTTTGGGCCCAATTTTGTAAAAAAAAACCAGCACATTTTTTATCTTTCTTCAAGTTTCAAGGAATTTTTAGTCTTTCAATTGAACACTTTCTCATGAAGTTTTCATGACATAATCTCCGCACTCTTGGCACTTTCCTTACATAACTTCCAGACTTAAGGCACATTCCCTGTATATTTTTATCAGCTTGCTCATATGCTTTCACGCTTTTTTTCATCTGCACATTTTCTACGCTTTCTTTCTATTTCGAATTATTTTCTTTAATCATTTAATCTCTGTTCTGTTGTTATTTGAAACAATGAATTATAAAAAGTCTGCCGGGACCCGAGTGGCATAGACTCTCTTTACTGAATCAAAGATTAATAAGATTAACCATAAATTTGGTGAATTAATCTTTAATTGCTTGTCAATTTGATTCAAGTCCCGCCCAGCAGATGATTTTTCAAGAACAGACAAATAATTAATAATGTTCATGGTAAATGCATTATTGAAGTTCATTATGTTCATACTAAATTCGGAATTTTGCTATGAAATTTACTTTTGAATGTCTATAATTTGCTATGATCAGAACTCTGACCATAGTAAAAATCATAATAATTTTTATGATTCAGTGCTAAAAGTCCGGTGGCGTTTAGTCTTTCGCTTTTTGTTGCTTTTCAAAGAAATTGGTGCAAATTTGATATGAACTTTTAAGCAACCAAATCGTCATAAATTACAATAAGATGCGGTAATTTCTTCCATTGAAATGTGGATATTATGTAAGGAATATGCCAAAGATGGGTTGAGAATTAATGGAAAATATTTACTTAGCACATTAGAACTAGAAATAAACAGCCCATTCAGCAGATATCCTGCTTAATTTTTACATATTCAGCTGTTTTCTTAAAAAAAATTTTCTGACCCCTGACACAACGACCCACATTATTTCTGACAATGATAGTCATTCTTGATGGTTTACTCCATTTTCTTGAGCTTCTTTTTGTTTATAAACTATTGCCCTACACTCCTATACGCATTCACTGTTTTCTTTCTACCTTTTCTCAACAATTCGTCAATCATGAATCATACTTTCCCTCCTTAACTTGAAGCTGGTGTCTTGTGTTTTTATCGCCATGACAATTAAAAGCAAAAAAAAATGTTTGCATAAAATTGCCTATATGAAACAAGTTCAAAAAAGTATATGAAGAGTAGGCTGCACTTATGTAAATACTTAGTTCTTTTTGTTTTTTTTGTTTATGCTCTTTGTTCACCTCAGGCGTCTGTTTGAGTCGTGCGCCGAGTCTTGACTGTCAACTTAATGACACAAAGTAGAACTGAATTTTCAAACAAGACAATGAAAGCGTACTTTACAAATAGAAAGTCATAGAAAGTTTACTTTACATACGAAACATCAAGCAAGCTTATTCAAATTTTGGTAAATAGAAAAAAAGCTCAACGAATTCTTCAAATGTAATTTATATCCACTTAGTCGTTTCTCAAATCTTTTCACACAGTCCCTGAACGGTTTAGACAATTTTTAAAAACTGTAAGCTATCCGACGGTGAAACATACCATCCCCATTCTAACGGCTTATATGGTCAAGATATCGCCGGTATAAATCATGACCAAATTACTCCCACTATAAATCATGATGCTATGACCAGATTACTCTCTTCATCCTAAATTCTAAACTTCTAAATTCTACTGCAAAATTTTTTTTTGTTGTTCTCTGTTACTATATAAATGTCTACTAAATCCCTGCGTTTTTCCCAAATAGTCGGGCTGCAATAATTTTTGGCTGTTTTAGATTTGATCATCATCAGTTTTCACATTCGAAAAATAACCAGTCGAGTAAAAAAAATAACTTCGCTGCAGGGGAGTAAAATGGAAGCAACATCAAAAGACATTCCAAATCAACAGTTAAACTGTAATTATTGAAGTTTTATCTACTCTGGGAGTTGAAACCCAATACTATTTTTCTCAATTTTCAGCTACTTATCAGATATAGGGTCATAACAGATAATGATTAGATTTTTACTTTAATTTAAATAATGTATTCTCTTCACACAGAGGATGCCAGTTTTCCTATGCAACAGCAACGAAACTTGATGAGTTAATTTTTTAATAGCATTAGGTATACGCAGTTAAACCGGATTGTGCCTTGGTTTCTGGAGCCTGTGAATAAAATATTAGTCAAGGGAATGAATCTGTACCAGCTGCTATTTAATTCAACCTCACACAATTAAACATACACACTCGCACAAAAAAAGGTTAACTCTTATCTCTCTAAAAGAAGCATCTTCGTGAAAATTAATAACTCAAAAAGTAGGACATTTTCAACACTAGCTGGAGTACCTCAGGGCAGCGTCATTGCACCAATACTCTTCCTGGTTTATGTCAGCGGCATTCCTGAAATACCGGCACAAACTTCTCAATTTGCTGATGATTTTGCCTTTTACTACAGGTCGCGCTCCTGTAGAATAATTCAAGAGAAACTTCAGTATTCACTAGATAAATTGATCAAATGGTGCAAAAAACTGAAGATAAGAATAAATCCAGGCAAAACAAACTTTATAGTGTTTAAAAATCCGTCAAAAAAAGTTTCCAGCTTAGACCTTTTTATCAATGGTACAAGAATTGAAGGCGCAAATTCAATCAAATTTCTTGGCGCAACCCTTACCGCACATCTAAAGTGGAACCAGCACTGCAAAAGTTTGGTGGCAAGAGCAAACAAAAGAATCTACCAACTATGGCGGCTCAGTCAGATCAACATTGATGAAGAGTGCTTACTGACCTTCTTTAAATCATGGATCCGACCTCTATTTCTCTATGCGAATGCCCGCTGGATTGATCAATCTAATTCAATTATCAACAACATACAACTGACTCAAAATAGAGCGCTAAGAATTTGTATGAGGAAACCCCACTGGTACAGTGTCAAAAAACTCCATGAAGAGGCCAATATACCTGCAGTAAGAGATCTTCAGATTAGATTAGCTAATGAGTGGCTGAAACGGGCAAAAGAAAACAAGATCGAATCAATACTTGAGCTGATCCAGAAAAAGAGACAACGTCCAAAAAACACTTATCAAAGCACTCTGGAACATCTGTCCTGCTAATGTTCCTTACCAGTTTCAATATCGTAGAAAAGCCAGAACTACCATCATCCAATGACTTATTGCCAGCCGCTTGCGTAGTAAATTCGGGGCAAAAGTCGAACCAACAGCGTCCTGACCGAACAGCTAAGCCAGCCGCTCACCTAGTAAATTCGGGGCCTTGCTGTGAAAAACACAAGACAAACAACAGCAATTTACACAGCTTTTATCTACTGAAGAATGTTAATCGATTAACATCATTTTAAACCTGGAAAATGTTCTCATTTTTTCACATTCACTCCACTGATATCTTTATCAAAGTAAGGTTACGGTTATACAATTAATGATATAATACAGTGCTATGCGCGGTTTGGTTCAGTGGTTTTAAGGTTTAGGTTAGCATAGCAATTTTAACTTATTTTTCCTTCTGTATTTTACATCAATCTTCGAAACGATTCCGTCCCTCAATTTATTTAAACGCGTCTTAACGCTTGCCTTCATGAACAAAGTTACACTAATTACACTTTTTACAACTAGCGCAGCTTTTAATTCTCTGATCAAATGAAGCTTGTTTTGATGAACAGATTGATTAACTCCTGCTGTTTAATGATTCTGTTCATCTAAGTAGCTATCTAAAACATCAAGACAAGATTTTTCAAAAATGGAAAAACACTGTATCCAGGCAAAGTCCTGAAAAAGAGGAAAGTAGCAATAACATTGTGGAATTTACTGGGCTGTGTGTCGATGGTATCTCTTAATTTACGTAAGATCAGCTAAATTATTGGAAACGCTATATTATGTAAGATCAACGCTTAAAACGTTATTTTTATTTCTTTTCAACGCGTTTAGCGTAGGTCCTAAATAAATTAAACGCATTCACTGCCAATCTTATATACTTTCGCGTTTTTAGGCGCTGACCCCTTCGTATTGCTATGCCCTTACACAGTTGGATAGAGCAGTTATCTGCTCTAAGATTTGTCAATGGAGTCCTGAATCACTTAGTTTAATTGAATGGACGTCAAATCAGTGCGGTCGTTAAGAGGGAAGAACCATCAACATTTCGTCTGCTAGGCAACTTCTCTAAACCTAGTGACTAAGCCGCTGCACCGATCGAGTGGGACACTAATACTCATCTTTAGGTTGAAAGTATTTATAATTTAGATTAGTAATCTTTGGATATAACGTTTTGATTAAATTAGTACATAAACATTTGAAAGGAATTCAGAGGTCGAGTGTGAGACTTTTCAACTTGTTAATTTGGGCAACTGTACTGAAAGTCTGTTGGTCGAGATAAACAACTGAAACAAAATTTTTGGCTTGTTATCCATTTGCAGAAAACTGGAAAGTGACCAAATTTGCTTGATAATGTAAGTATTATTACTTTCAATTAAATCGATGTTCAATAGTTGAGACAAAAATTGCCTGAGGCGAGTAGTTCTATTAATATACATATACTTTATTACATTAAAATCTCAAACCGGATGTCATTTTACCAGCCACAGCTGCCCATTGCTCACTGCCCGCAATGATGTAAAAGTTTTTGAACTGGATTTTTTTTAAAAAAATTATGTTCCACTGCAATTCCACTCCTACTTGTTCTTAGGAAGAAATTTCAATTTGGGTGGCGTTTCTTCAGCTCAAACAACCAATTGCGCCCTGAGTCCACTTCAACTTTTCAGGATTCAGACTCTTTGTAGTTAAACACTATCGGTGATCGGCCAATCATGGCTCAAACTGTACATTTGAATAGCTTTATGTAACGTTATGCTGTACGCAGATTGAGGCTAAATACCTTTTGGGATCAGTAAGGACGCACACTATTTTTTAGGTAAAAGAGGGCGTATTGTTCAATTAAATATACAGAGGTGGTGATTTTTTAACGAGCAACATAAACGCAACCTGGAAAGTTAAAACCAACAAAATTTTCTGTTACAATGAACATTTTTGATGTTACATCGAAAAAAAGCCTGTGCTTAAGCTCTTTTGCCTAAGTCTTGCGTACCAAGACAACTTTTGAGCAATATTTTAATTTCTGAGCGTCTCGGTCATGGTAGAAAATTCAGCTCTATATATACATTATAACTCGCGCCATGGCCACACAAGTTCTGGTCAAAAACTGGAAATCCCTATCTATAAATAAAAGCGGAATTGAAGGTCAGTCACTTCTGACATCTTCAATAAAATCTACATCAACATGGAAAAAAAATATGCGTTACAAAAATAAAAAGGTTTGAGTTACGAAAAAGTTTAAAGGAACTCTTACACTCCCGGCAACAAAAAATCAATAATTGAGATGAGCATGGAAACACAAATAAAATATAGCACAAAACTTTCATATTGTGTTTGAGTTCTTTCTTTCAAGGAATTTGTTTCAGTGATCCCTCGCAGCAGTTGACAATCGTGGGAATGCACGTCTGAGGAATGCTGCTGGTCTTTTGACTATACCCGGAGCTTTCGGGATGTCGAAGCTACTTGCTATTCCGTCTGCACCTCTGTGTGCTTTCATAATCTCCCAAGAAGCAGATTCTTCGGGTTGTTAAGTCCTTGAGCACCCACAAATTGTAACTTTCGTCCACGTCCCTGTTTGACTTTTGTCAAATGCCACTTCATTTTCTTGTTGAGATCAGCAACATGTTCCTTTAGCAGCCTGCTCCAGTAGTGATCAATTACTGTCTGCGTAAAAATGAACTACTCATTGAGAAACATAAAGTCCTCCTCTGGATAATGTTCACAAGAGGTTTCAAACACATGTGTGGTCTAAGAGAGAGAAAATGATTAGGAGTAAGTGATACCTCATCTGAGATGCTGCAGCCCAGATTTGTTAATGGCCTGGAATTCAAAATGGCCTCGGCCGCCGCCACAACTGTCTGGAAAACTGAGAGTGTTAGTTTCCGACTACCCAACACTGTATGTGGACTCCTCTTTTTCGGTCTCTATCAGCCTCTCCCAGACTCTTGAGCAGTAATGTGCCAATGGGCGTTGAAAGTTTACTTGTGTTCTGTTGAGCCGATTGCACTCTGATGTACTCATTTATCGGCTGGCAGTTCCTACGGAATTTTGACTTCATTCCTTGGTTGGCTCAGTGAACTTTGTGTCACTGACACTCATAGTGAAGTCAGGGTATCCACGTCGTGATACAAATATTAGGATAGCAATGATAAGACAATCGGTTTAGAGATCATGACATATTCCTAAGTGGAGAGCTCTGGCGAGCAGACATGCCACCAAGCCGACGCAATGCATCTGAGTGTCGGGTTTCTTTTCCTTAATTTAGAAAGAATCCAAACATGTTCATTCCGGTATTGACGAAAGGGTACTGCTTGTTTGCATATGTAAATCTGATCTGAGATCAGCAATCTTTGGTCTTACGTTGTCATCCCAACATTGTTTCCAATTAAAACTGTATTCCCACGAGTTCTCAGCACTTAGAATGCGCTGAAAATGAAACACATTTCAGTGCATATACCTTACACAACAATCTGTTTGTATCTGCTACTTTTCCCCGCAATTTTTTACATAAATTCAGCATTTTTCAACACACTAAATGGATAAATATATATGATTCTTCTTGCGTCATAAAACATTTTTTTTCAGCGGATTATATGAATCTCTTGCATAATTTAAGAGCTTTTGAGAACAAATCATTCAAGTGCTTATTTATTATTGTTTCCCCAATTTCGGCGCTTATTTGTCAAAAAAATTGCCACAAAATGAGAATTTTTTTTGATATTCAGAAGCACCGCTCTGTTATTTCACTCCACTACGCATTCAGCATGATTTTGTACTTCTTTTGTAGTAAAAGGTCATATTTTGCTATTTGTAACTATTTTTTGAGCCCAATTTTGTAAAAAAAAAAACCAGCACATTTTTTATCTTTCTTCAAGTTTCAAGGAATTTTTAGTCTTTCAATTGAACACTTTCTCATGAAGTTTTCATGACATAATCTCCGCACTCTTGGCACTTTCCTTACATAACTTCCAGACTTAAGGCACATTCCCTGTATATTTTTATCAGCTTGCTCATATGCTTTCACGCTTTTTTTCATCTGCACATTTTCTACGCTTTCTTTCTATTTCGAATTATTTTATTTAATCATTTAGTTTTTAATCTCTGTTCTGTTGTAATTTGAAACAATGAATTATAAAAAGTCTGCCGGGACCCGAGTGGCATAGACTCTCTTTACTGAATCAAAGATTAATAAGATTAACCATAAATTTGGTGAATTAATCTTTAATTGCTTGTCAATTTGATTCAAGTCCCACCCAGCAGATGATTTTTCAAGAACAGACAAATAATTAATAATGTTCATGGTAAATGCATTATTGAAGTTCATTATGTTCATACTAAATTCGGAATTTTGCTATGGAATTTACTATTGAATGTCTATAATTTGCTATGATCAGAACTCTGACCATAGTAAAAATCATAATAATTTTCATGATTCAGTGCTAAAAGTCCGGTGGCGTTTAGTCTTCCGCTTTTTGTTGCTTTTCAAAGAAATTGGTGCAAATTTGATATGAACTTTTAAGCAACCAAATCGTCATAAATTACAATAAGATGCGGTAATTTCTTCCATTGAAATGTGGATATTATGTAAGGAATATGCCAAAGATGGGTTGAGAATTAATGGAAAATATTTACTTAGCACATTAGAACTAGAAATAAACAGCCGATTCAGCAGATATCCTGCTTAATTTTTACATATTCAGCTGTTTTCTTAAAAAAAATTTTCTGAACCCTGACACAACGACCCACATTATTTCTGACAATGATAGTCATTCTTGATGGTTTACTCCATTTTCCTGAGCTTCTTTTTGTTTATAAACTATTGCCCTACACTCCTATACGCATTCACTGTTTTCTTTCTACCTTTTCTCAACAATTCGTCAATCATGAATCATACTTTCCCTCCTTAACTTGAAGCTGGTGTCTTGTGTTTTTATCGCCATGACAATTAAAAGCAAAAAAAAATGTTTGCATAAAATTGCCTATATGAAATAAGTTCAAAAAAGTATATGAAGAGTAGGCTGCACTTATCTAAATACTTAGTTCTTTTTGTTTTTTTTGTTTATGCTCTTTGTTCACCTCAGGCGTCTGTTTGAGTCGTGCGCCGAGTCTTGACTGTCAACTTAATGACACAAAGTAGAACTGAATTTTCAAACAAGACAATGAAAGCGTACTTTACAAATAGAAAGTCATAGAAAGTTTACTTTACATACGAAACATCAAGCAAGCTTATTCAAATTTTGGTAAATAGAAAAAAAAGCTCAACGAATTCTTCAAATGTAATTTATATCCACTTAGTCGTTTCTCAAAATTTTTAAATTCTTTTGAAAATTTTTAAAAACTGTAAGCTATCCGACGGTGAAACATACCATCCCCATTCTAACGGCTTATATGGTCAAGATATCGCCGGTATAAATCATGACCAAATTACTCCCACTATAAATTATGATGCTATGACCAGATTACTCTCTTCATCCTAAATTCTAAAATTTTTTTTTGTTGTTCTCTGTTACTATATAAATGTCTACTAAATCCCTGCGTTTTTCCCAAATAGTCGGGCTGCAATAATTTTTGGCTGTTTTAGATTTGATCATCGTCAGTTTTCACATTCGAAAAATAACCAGTCGAGTAAAAAAATAACTTCGCTGCAGGGGAGTAAAATGGAAGCAACATCAAAAGACATTCCAAATCAACAGTTAAACTGTAATTATTGAAGTTTTATCTACTCTGGGAGATGAAACCCAATACTATTTTTCTCAATTTTCAGCTACTTATCAGATATAGGGTCATAACAGATAATGATTAGATTTTTACTTTAATTTAAATAATGTATTCTCTTCACACAGAGGATGCCAGTTTTCCTATGCAACAGCAACGAAACTTGATGAGTTAATTTTTTAATAGCATTAGGTATACGCAGTTAAACCGGATTGTGCCTTGGTTTCTGGAGCCTGTGAATAAAATATTAGTCAAGGGAATGAATCTGTACCAGCTGCTATTTAATTCAACCTCACACAATTAAACATACACACTCGCACAAAAAAAGGTTAACTCTTATCTCTCTAAAAGAAGCATCTTCGTGAAAATTAATAACTCAAAAAGTAGGACATTTTCAACACTAGCTGGAGTACCTCAGGGCAGCGTCATTGCACCAATACTCTTCCTGGTTTATGTCAGCGGCATTCCTGAAATACCGGCACAAACTTCTCAATTTGCTGATGATTTTGCCCTTTACTACAGGTCGCGCTCCTGTAGAATAATTCAAGAGAAACTTTAGTATTCACTAGATAAATTGATCAAATGGTGCAAAAAACTGAAGATAAGAATAAATCCAGGCAAAACAAACTTTATGCTGTTTAAAAATCCGTCAAAAAAAGTAAAAGTTTCCAGCTTAGACCTTTTTATCAATGGTACAAGAATTGAAGGCGCAAATTCAATCAAACTTCTTGGCGCAAACCTTACCGCACATCTAAAGTGGAACCAGCACTGCAAAAGTTTGGTGGCAAGAGCAAACAAAAGAATCTACCAACTATGGCGGCTCAGTCAGATCAACATTGATGAAGAGTGCTTACTGACCTTCTTTAAATCATGGATCCGACCTCTATTTCTCTATGCGAATGCCCGCTGGATTGATCAATCTAATTCAATTATCAACAACATACAACTGACTCAAAATAGAGCGCTAAGTATTTGTATGAGGAAACCCCACTGGTACAGTGTCAAAAAACTCCATGAAGAGGCCAATATACCTGCAGTAAGAGATCTTCAGATTAGATTAGCTAATGAGTGGCTGAAACGGGCAAAAGAAAACAAGATCGAATCAATACTTGAGCTGATCCAGAAAAAGACACAACGTCCAAAAAAACACTTATCAAAGCACCCTGGAACATCTGTCCTGCTAATGTTCCTTACCAGTTTCAATATCGTAGAAAAGCCAGAACTACCATCATCCAATGACTTATTGCCAGCCGCTTGCGTAGTAAATTCGGGGCAAAAGTCGAACCAACAGCGTCCTGACCGAACAGCTAAGCCAGCCGCTCACCTAGTAAATTCGGGGCCTTGCTGTGAAAAACACAAGGAAAACAACAGCAATTTACACAGCTTTTATCTACTGAAGAATGTTAATCGATTAACATCATTTTAAACCTGGAAAATGTTCTCATTTTTTCACATTCACTCCACTGATATCTTTATCAAAGTAAGGTTACGGTTATACAATTAATGATATAATACAGTGCTATGCGCGGTTTGGTTCAGTGGTTTTAAGGTTTAGGTTAGCATAGCAATTTTAACTTATTTTTCCTTCTGTACTTTACATCAATCTTCGAAACGATTCCGTCCCTCAATTTATTTAAACGCGTCTTAACGCTTGCCTTCATGAACAAAGTTACACTAATTACACTTTTTACAACTAGCGCAGCTTTTAATTCTCTGATCAAATGAAGCTTGTTTTGATGAACAGATTGATTAACTCCTGCTGTTTAATGATTCTGTTCATCTAAGTAGCTATCTAAAACATCAAGACAAGATTTTTCAAAAATGGAAAAAACACTGTATCCAGGCAAAGTCCTGAAAAAGAGGAAAGTAGCAATAACATTGTGGAATTTACTGGGCTGTGTGTCGATGGTATCTCTTAATTTACGTAAGATCAGCTAAATTATTGGAAACGCTATATTATGTAAGATCAACGCTTAAAACGTTATTTTTATTTCTTTTCAACGCGTTTAGCGTAGATCCTAAATAAATTCAACGCATTCACTGCCAATCTTATATACTTTCGCGTTTTTAGGCGCTGACCTCTTCTTACTGCTATGCCCTTACACAGTTGGATAGAGCAGTTATCTGCTCTAAGATTTGTCAATGGAGTCCTGAATCACTTAGTTTAATTGAATGGACGTCAAATCAGTGCGGTCGTTAAGAGGGAAGAACCATCAACATTTCGTCTGCTAGGCAACTTCTCTAGACGTAGTGACTAAACCGCTGCACCGATCGAGTGGGACACTAATACTCATCTTTAGGTTTATATTATTTAGATTAGTAATCTTTGGATATAACGTTTTGATTAAATTAGTACATAAACATTTGAAAGGAATTCAGAGGTCGAGTATGAGACTTTTCAACTTGTTAATTTGGGCAACTGTACTGAAAGTCTGTTGGTCGAGATAAACAACTGAAACAAAATTTTTGGCTTGTTATCCATTTGCAGAAAACTGGAAAGTGACCAAATTTGCTTGATAATGTAAGTATTATTACTTTCAATTAAATCGATGTTCAATAGTTGAGACAAAAATTGCCTGAGGCGAGTAGTTCTATTAATATACATATACTTTATTACATTAAAATCTCAAACCGGATGTCATTTTACCAGCCACAGCTGCCCATTGCACACTGCCCGCAATGATGTAAAAGTTTTTGAACTGGATTTTTTTTAAAAAAATTATGTTCCACTGCAATTCCACTCCTACTTGTTCTTAGGAAGAAATTTCAATTTGGGTGGCGTTTCTTCAGCTCAAACAACCAATTGCGCCCTGAGTCCACTTCAACTTTTCAGGATCCAGACTCTTTGTAGTTAAACACTATCGGTGATCGGCCAATCATGGCTCAAACTGTACATATGAATAGCTTTATGTAACGTTATGCTGTACGCAGATTGAGGCTAAATACCTTTTGTGATCAGTAAGGACGCACACCTTTTTTTAGGTAAAAGAGGGCGTATTGTTCAATTAAATATACAGAGGTGGTGATTTTTTAACGAGCAACATAAACGCAACCTGAAAAGTTAAAACCAACAAAATTTTCTGTTACAATGAACATTTTTGATGTTACATCGAAAAAAAGCCTGTGCTTAAGCTCTTTTGCCTAAGTCTTGCGTACCAAGACAACTTTTGAGCAATATTTTAATTTCTGAGCGTCTCGGTCATGGTAGAAAATTCAGCTCTATATATACATTACAACTCGCGCCATGGCCACACAAGTTCTGGTCAAAAACTGGAAATCCCTATCTATAAATAAAAGCGGAATTGAAGGTCAGTCACTTCTGACATCTCCAATAAAATCTACATCAACATGGAAAAAAAATATGCGTTACAAAAATAAAAAGGTTTGAGTTACGAAAAAGTTAAAAGGAACTCTTACACTCCCGGCAACAAAAAATCAATAATTGAGATGAGCATTGAAACACAAATAAAATATAGCACAAAACTTTCATATTGTGTTTGAGTTCTTTTTTTCAGGGAACTTGTTTCAGTGATCCCTCGCAGCAGTTGACAATCGTGGAAATGCACGTCTGAGGAATGCTGCTGGTCTTTTGACTATACCCGGAGCTTTCGGGATGTCGAAGCTACTTGCTATTCCGTCTGCACCTCTGTGTGCTTTCATAATCTCCCAAGAAGCAGATTCTTCGGGTTGTTAGGTCCTTGAGCACCCACAAATGGTAACTTTCGTCCAGGTCATCGTTTGACTTTTGTCAAATGCCACTTCATTTTCTTGTTGAGATCAGCAACATGTTCCTTTAGCAGCCTGCTCCAGTAGTGATCAATTACTGTCTGCGTAAAAATGAACTACTCATTGAGAAACATAAAGTCCTCCTCTGGATAATGTTCACAAGAGGTTTCAAACACAAGTGTGGTCTAAGAGAGAGAAAATGATTAGGAGTAAGTGATCCCTCATCTGAGATGCTGCAGCCCAGATTTGTTAATGGCCTGGAATTCAAAATGGCCTCGGCCGCCGCCACAACTGTCTGGAAAACTGAGAGTGTTAGTTTCCGACTACGCAACACTGTATGTGGACTCCTCTTTTTCGGTCTCTATCAGCCTCTCCCAGACTCTTGAGCAGTAATGTGCCAATGGGCGTTGAAAGTTTACTTGTGTTCTGTTGAGTCGATTGCACTCTGATGTACTCATTTATCGGCTGGCAGTTCCTACGGAATTTTGACTTCATTCCTTGGTTGGCTCAGTGAACTTTGTGTCACTGACACTCATAGTGAAGTCAGGGTATCCACGTCGTGATGCAAATATCAGGATAGCAATGATAAGACAATCGGTTTAGAGATCATGACATATTCCTAAGTGGAGAGCTCTGGCGAGCAGACATGCCACCAAGCCGACGCAATGCATCTGAGTGTCGGGTTTCTTTTCCTTAATTTAGAAAGAATCCAAACATGTTCATTCCGGTATTGACGAAAGGGTACTGCTTGTTTGCATATGTAGATCTGATCTGAGATCAGCAATCTTTGGTCTTACGTTGTCATCCCAACATTGTTTCCAATTAAACTGTATTCCCACGAGTTCTCAGCACTTAGAATGCGCTGAAAATGAAACACATTTCAGTGCATATACCTTACACAACAATCTGTTTGTATCTGCTACTTTTCCCCGCAATTTTTTACATAAATTCAGCATTTTTCAACACACTAAATGGATAAATATATGTGATTCTTCTTGCGTCATAAAACATTTTTTTTCAGCGGATTATATGAATCTCTTGCATAATTTAAGAGCTTTTGAGAACAAATCATTCAAGTGCTTATTTATTATTGTTTCCCCAATTTCCGCGCTTATTTGTCAAAAAAATTGCCACAAAATGAGAACTTTTTTTTGATATTCAGAAGCACCGCTCTGTTATTTCACTCCACTACGCATTCAGCATGATTTTGTACTTCTTTTGTAGTAAAAGGTCATACTTTGCTATTTGTAACTATTTTTTGAGCCCAATTTTGTAAAAAAAAACCAGCACATTTTTTATCTTTCTTCAAGTTTCAAGGAATTTTTAGTCTTTCAATTGAACACTTTCTCATGAAGTTTTCATGACATAATCTCCGCACTCTTGGCACTTTCCTTACATAACTTCCAGACTTAAGGCACAGTCCCTGTATATTTTTATCAGCTTGCTCATATGCTTTCACGCTTTTTTTCATCTGCACATTTTCTACGCTTTCTTTCTATTTCGAATTATTTTACTTAATCCTTTAGTTTTTAATCTCTGTTCTGTTGTAATTTGAAACAATGAATTATAGAAAGTCTGCCGGGACCCGAGTGGCATAGACTCTCTTTACTTAATCAAAGGTTAATAAGATTAACCATAAATTTGGTGAATTAATCTTTAATTGCTTGTCAATTTGATTCAAGTACTACCCAGCAGATGATTTTTCAAGAACAGACAAATAATTAATAATGTTCATGGTAAATGCATTATTGAAGTTCATTATGTTCATACTAAACTCGGAATTTTGCTATGGAATTTACTATTGAATGTCTATAATTTGCTATGATCAGAACTCTGACCATAGTAAAAATCATAATAATTTTTATGATTCAGTGCTAAAAGTCCGGTGGCGTTTAGTCTTTCGCTTTTTGTTGCTTTTCAAAGAAATTGGTGCAAATTTGATATGAACTTTTAAGCAACCAAATCGTCATAAATTACAATAAGATGCGGTAATTTCTTCCATTGAAATGTGGATATTATGTAAGGAATATGCCAAAGATGGGTTGAGAATTAATGGAAAATATTTACTTAGCACATTAGAACTAGAAATAAACAGCCCATTCAGCAGATATCCTGCTTAATTTTTACATATTCAGCTGTTTTCTTAAAAAAAATTTTCTGACCCCTGACACAACGACCCACATTATTTCTGACAATGATAGTCATTGTTGATGGTTTACTCCATTTTCCTGAGCTTCTTTTTGTTTATAAACTATTGCCCTACACTCCTATACGCATTCACTGTTTTCTTTCTACCTTTTCTCAACAATTCGTCAATCATGAATCATACTTTCCCTCCTTAACTTGAAGCTGGTGTCTTGTGTTTTTATCGCCATGACAATTAAAAGCAAAAAAAATGTTTGCATAAAATTGCCTATATGAAATAAGTTCAAAAAAGTATATGAAGAGTAGGCTGCACTTATCCAAATACTTAGTTCTTTTTGTTTTTTTTTGTTTATGCTCTTTGTTCACCTCAGGCGTCTGTTTGAGTCGTGCGCCGAGTCTTGACTGTCAACTTAATGACACAAAGTAGAACTGAATTTTCAAACAAGACAATGAAAGCGTACTTTACAAATAGAAAGTCATAGAAAGTTTACTTTACATACGAAACATCAAGCAAGCTTATTCAAATTCTGGTAAATAGAAAAAAAAGCTCAACGAATTCTTCAAATGTAATTTATATCCACTTAGTCGTTTCTCAAATCTTTTCACACAGTCCCTGAACGGTTTAGACAATTTTTAAAAACTGTAAGCTATCCGACGGTGAAACATACCATCCCCATTCTAACGGCTTATATGGTCAAGATATCGCCGGTATAAATCATGACCAAATTACTCCCACTATAAATCATGATGCTATGACCAGATTACTCTCTTCATCCTAAATTCTAAAATTTTTTTTTGTTGTTCTCTGTTACTATATAAATGTCTACTAAATCCCTGCGTTTTTCCCAAATAGTCGGGCTGCAATAATTTTTGGCTGTTTTAGATTTGATCATCGTCAGTTTTCACATTCGAAAAATAACCAGTCGAGTAAAAAAATAACTTCGCTGCAGGGGAGTAAAATGGAAGCAACATCAAAAGACATTCCAAATCAACAGTTAAACTGTAATTATTGAAGTTTTATCTACTCTGGGAGATGAAACCCAATACTATTTTTCTCAATTTTCAGCTACTTATCAGATATAGGGTCATAACAGATAATGATTAGATTTTTACTTTAATTTAAATAATGTATTCTCTTCACACAGAGGATGCCAGTTTTCCTATGCAACAGCAACGAAACTTGATGAGTTAATTTTTTAATAGCATTAGGTATACGCAGTTAAACCGGATTGTGCCTTGGTTTCTGGAGCCTGTGAATAAAATATTAGTCAAGGGAATGAATCTGTACCAGCTGCTATTTAATTCAACCTCCCACAATTAAACATAAACACTCGCACAAAAAAAGGTTAACTCTTATCTCTCTAAAAGAAGCATCTTCGTGAAAATTAATAACTCAAAAAGTAGGACATTTTCAACACTAGCTGGAGTACCTCAGGGCAGCGTCATTGCACCAATACTCTTCCTGGTTTATGTCAGCGGCATTCCTGAAATACCGGCACAAACTTCTCAATTTGCTGATGATTTTGCCCTTTACTACAGGTCGCGCTCCTGTAGAATAATTCAAGAGAAACTTCAGTATTCACTAGATAAATTGATCAAATGGTGCAAAAAACTGAAGATAAGAATAAATCCAGGCAAAACAAACTTTATAGTGTTTAAAAATCCGTCAAAAAAAGTTTCCAGCTTAGACCTTTTTATCAATGGTACAAGAATTGAAGGCGCAAATTCAATCAAATTTCTTGGCGCAACCCTTACCGCACATCTAAAGTGGAACCAGCACTGCAAAAGTTTGGTGGCAAGAGCAAACAAAAGAATCTACCAACTATGGCGGCTCAGTCAGATCAACATTGATGAAGAGTGCTTACTGACCTTCTTTAAATCATGGATCCGACCTCTATTTCTCTATGCGAATGCCCGCTGGATTGATCAATCTAATTCAATTATCAACAACATACAACTGACTCAAAATAGAGCGCTAAGAATTTGTATGAGGAAACCCCACTGGTACAGTGTCAAAAAACTCCATGAAGAGGCCAATATACCTGCAGTAAGAGATCTTCAGATTAGATTAGCTAATGAGTGGCTGAAACGGGCAAAAGAAAACAAGATCGAATCAATACTTGAGCTGATCCAGAAAAAGAGACAACGTCCAAAAAACACTTATCAAAGCACCCTGGAACATCTGTCCTGCTAATGTTCCTTACCAGTTTCAATATCGTAGAAAAGCCAGAACTACCATCATCCAATGACTTATTGCCAGCCGCTTGCGTAGTAAATTCGGGGCAAAAGTTGAACCAACAGCGTCCTGACCGAACAGCTAAGCCAGCCGCTCACCTAGTAAATTCGGGTCCTTGCTGTGAAAAACACAAGGAAAACAACAGCAATTTACACAGCTTTTATCTACTGAAGAATGTTAATCGATTAACATCATTTTAAACCTGGAAAATGTTCTCATTTTTTCACATTCACTCCACTGATATCTTTATCAAAGTAAGGTTACGGTTATACAATTAATGATATAATACAGTGCTATGCGCGGTTTGGTTCAGTGGTTTTAAGGTTTAGGTTAGCATAGCAATTTTAACTTATTTTTCCTTCTGTATTTTACATCAATCTTCGAAACGATTCCGTCCCTCAAATTATTTAAACGCGTCTTAACGCTTGCCATCATGAACAAAGTTACACTAATTACACTTTTTACAACTAGCGCAGCTTTTAATTCTCTGATCAAATGAAGCTTGTATTGATGAACAGATTGATTAACTCCTGCTGTTTAATGATTCTGTTCATCTAAGTAGCTATCTAAAACATCAAGACAAGATTTTTCAAAAATGGAAAAAACACTGTATCCAGGCAAAGTCCTGAAAAAGAGGAAAGTAGCAATAACATTGTGGAATTTACTGGGCTGTGTGTCGATGGTATCTCTTAATTTACGTAAGATCAGCTAAATTATTGGAAACGCTATATTATGTAAGATCAACGCTTAAAACGTTATTTTTATTTCTTTTCAACGCGTTTAGCGTAGATCCTAAATAAATTCAACGCATTCACTGCCAATCTTATATACTTTCGCGTTTTTAGGCGCTGACCCCTTCGTACTCCTATGCCCTTACACAGTTGGACAGAGCAGTTATCTGCTCTAAGATTTGTCAATGGAGTCCTGAATCACTTAGTTTAATTGAATGGACGTCAAATCAGTGCGGTCGTTAAGAGGGAAGAACCATCAACATTTCGTCTATTAGGCAACTTCTCTAGACGTAGTGACTAAACCGCTGCACCGATCGAGTGGGACACTAATACTCATCTTTAGGTTGAAAGTATTTATAATTTAGATTAGTAATCTTTGGATATAACGTTTTGATTAAATTAGTACATAAACATTTGAAAGGAATTCAGAGGTCGAGTATGAGACTTTTCAACTTGTTAATTTGGGCAACTGTACTGAAAGTCTGTTGGTCGAGATAAACAACTGAAACAAAATTTTTGGCTTGTTATCCATTTGCAGAAAACTGGAAAGTGACCAAATTTGCTTGATAATGTAAGTATTATTACTTTCAATTAAATCGATGTTCAATAGTTGAGACAAAAATTGCCTGAGGCGAGTAGTTCTATTAATATACATATACTTTATTACATTAAAATCTCAAACCGGATGTCATTTTACCAGCCACAGCTGCCCATTGCTCACTGCCCGCAATGATGTAAAAGTTTTTGAACTGGATTTTTTTAAAAAAAATTATGTTCCACTGCAATTCCACTCCTACTTGTTCTTAGGAAGAAATTTCAATTTGGGTGGCGTTTCTTCAGCTCAAACAACCAATTGCGCCCTGAGTCCACTTAAACTTTTCAGGATTCAGACTCTTTGTAGTTAAACACTATCGGTGATCGGCCAATCATGGCTCAAACTGTACATATGAATAGCTTTATGTAACGTTATGCTGTACGCAGATTGAGGCTAAATACCTTTTGGGATCAGTAAGGACGCACACCTTTTTTTAGGTAAAAGAGGGCGTATTGTTCAATTAAATATACAGAGGTGGTGATTTTTTAACGAGCAACATAAACGCAACCTGGAAAGCTAAAACCAACAAAATTTTCTGTTACATTGAACATTTTTGATGTTACATCGAAAAAAAGCCTGTGCTTAAGCTCTTTTGCCTAAGTCTTGCGTACCAAGACAACTTTTGAGCAATATTTTAATTTCTGAGCGTCTCGGTCATGGTAGAAAATTCAGCTCTATATATACATTACAACTCGCGCCATGGCCACACAAGTTCTGGTCAAAAACTGGAAATCCCTATCTATAAATAAAAGCGGAATTGAAGGTCAGTCACTTCTGACATCTTCAATAAAATCTACATCAACATGAAAAAAAAATATGCGTTACAAAAATAAAAAGGTTTGAGTTACGAAAAAGTTTAAAGGAACTCTTACACTCCCGGCAACAAAAAATCAATAATTGAGATGAGCATGGAAACACAAATAAAATATAGCACAAAACTTTCATATTGTGTTTGAGTTCTTTCTTTCAAGGAACTTGTTTCAGTGATCCCTCGCAGCAGTTGACAATCGTGGGAATGCACGTCTGAGGAATGCTGCTGGTCTTTGGACTATACCCGGAGCTTTCGGGATGTCGAAGCTACTTGCTATTCCGTCTGCACCTCTGTGTGCTTTCATAATCTCCCAAGAAGCAGATTCTTCGGGTTGTTAAGTCCTTGAGCACCCACAAATTGTAACTTTCGTCCAGGTCATCGTTTGACTTTTGTCAAATGCCACTTCATTTTCTTGTTGAGATCAGCAACATGTTCCTTTAGCAGCCTGCTCCAGTAGTGATCAATTACTGTCTGCGTAAAAATGAACTACTCATTGAGAAACATAAAGTCCTCCTCTGGATAATGTTCACAAGAGGTTTCAAACACATGTGTGGTCTAAGAGAGAGAAAATGATTAGGAGTAAGTGATCCCTCATCTGAGACGCTGCAGCCCAGATTTGGTAATGGCCTGGAATTCAAAATGGCCTCGGCCGCCGCCACAACTGTCTGGAAAACTGAGAGTGTTAGTTTCCGACTACCCAACACTGTATGTGGACTCCTCTTTTTCGGTCTCTATCAGCCTCTCCCAGACTCTTGAGCAGTAATGTGCCAATGGGCGTTGAAAGTTTATTGTGTTCTGTTGAGCCGATTGCACTCCGATGTACTCATTTATCGGCTGGCAGTTCCTACGGAATTTTGACTTCATTCCTTGGTTGGCTCAGTGAACTTTGTGTCACTGACACTCATAGTGAAGTCAGGGTATCCACGTCGTGATGCAAATATCAGGATAGCAATGATAAGACAATCGGTTTAGAGATCATGACATATTCCTAAGTGGAGAGCTCTGGCGAGCAGACATGCCACCAAGCCGACGCAATGCATCTGAGTGTCGGGTTTCTTTTCCTTAATTTAGAAAGAATCCAAAATGTTCATTCCGGTATTGACGAAAGGGTACTGCTTGTTTGCATATGTAAATTTGATCTGAGATCAGCAATCTTTGGTCTTACGTTGTCATCCCAACATTGTTTCCAATTAAAACTGTATTCCCACGAGTTCTCAGCACTTAGAATGCGCTGAAAATGAAACACATTTCAGTGCATATACCTTACACAACAATCTGTTTGTATCTGCTACTTTTCCCAGCAATTTTTTACATAAATTCAGCATTTTTCAACACACTAAATGGATAAATATATGTGATTCTTCTTGCGTGATAAAACATTTTTTTTTCAGCGGATTATATGAATCTCTTGCATAATTTAAGAGCTTTTGAGAACAAATCATTCAAGTGCTTATTTATTATTGTTTCCCCAGTTTCCGCGCTTATTTGTCAAAAAAATTGCCACAAAATGAGAAATTTTTTTGATATTCAGAAGCACCGCTCTGTCATTTCACTCCACTACGCATTCAGCATGATTTTCTACTTCTTTTGTAGTAAAAGGTCATATTTTGCTATTTGTAACTATTTTTTGAGCCCAATTTTGTAAAAAAAAAACCAGCACATTTTTTTTATCTTTCTTCAAGTTTCAAGGAATTTTTAGTCTTTCAATTGAACACTTTCTCATGAAGTTTTCATGACATAATCTCCGCACTCTTGGCACTTTCCTTACATAACTTCCAGACTTAAGGCACATTCCCTGTATATTTTTATCAGCTTGCTCATATGCCTTCACGCTTTTTTTCATCTGCACATTTTCTACGCTTTCTTTCTATTTCGAATTATTTTATTTAATCATTTAGTTTTTAATCTCTGTTCTGTTGTAATTTGAAACAATGAATTATAGAAAGTCTGCCGGGACCCGAGTGGCATAGACTCTCTCTACTGAATCAAAGATTAATAAGATTAACCATAAATTTGGTGAATTAATCTTTAATTGCTTGTCAATTTGATTCAAGTCCCGCCCAGCAGATGATTTTTCAAGAACAGACAAATAATTAATAATGTTCATGGTAAATGCATTATTGAAGTTCATTATGTTCATACTAAATTCGGAATTTTGCTATGAAATTTACTTTTGAATGTCTATAATTTGCTATGATCAGAACTCTGACCATAGTAAAAATCATAATAATTTTTATGATTCAGTGCTAAAAGTCCGGTGGCGTTTAGTCTTTCGCTTTTTGTTGCTTTTCAAAGAAATTGGTGCAAATTTGATATGAACTTTTAAGCAACCAAATCGTCATAAATTACAATAAGATGCGGTAATTTCTTCCATTGAAATGTGGATATTATGTAAGGAATATGCCAAAGATGGGTTGAGAATTAATGGAAAATATTTACTTAGCACATTAGAACTAGAAATAAACAGCCCATTCAGCAGATATCCTGCTTAATTTTTACATATTCAGCTGTTTTCTTAAAAAAAAATTTTCTGACCCCCTGACACAGCGACCCACATTATTTTTGACAATGATAGTCATTCTTGATGGTTTACTCCATTTTCCTGAGCTTCTTTTTGTTTATAAACTATTGCCCTATACTCCTATAAGCATTCACTGTTTTCTTTCCACCTTTTCTCAACAATTCGTCAATCATGAATCATACTTTCCCTCCTTAACTTGAAGCTGGTGTCTTGTGTTTTTATCGCCATGACAATTAAAAGCAAAAAAAAATGTTTGCATAAAAATGCCTATATGAAGTAAGTTCAAAAAAGTATATGAAGCACTTATCTAAATACTTACTTCTTTTTGTTTTTTTTGTTTATGCTCTTTGTTCACCTCATGCGTCTGTTTGAGTCGTGCGCCGAGTCTTGACTGTCAACTTAATGACACAAAGTAGAACTGAATTTTCAAACAAGACAATGAAAGCGTACTTTACAAATAGAAAGTCATAGAAAGTTTACTTTACATACGAAACATCAAGCAAGCTTATTCAAATTTTGGTATATATAAAAAAAGCTCAACGAAGCCTTTAAATGTAATTTATATCCACTTAGTCGTTTCTCAAATCTGTTTCACACAGTCCCTGAACGGCTTTCATTATGCAATGTGCTAAAAAAATTGAATGGAGATTTTGGAAGAGACTCGAACAATGATTAAAGAGCCGCTTTTGTTTTTGTACATTCTGCGTTTGCAAAATTTTTCTTTTAACTTAATTTTCTTTTAAAATTGGTACATTATACAAAAACTCGCAATCTTGCGAAAAACGACCGCCATGAAAAAGGTTTATAAAAAAATTGATCGAACTAACTTCGCTGGCAGAGATATTATTTGATGTAATAGCTAACCGCTGGCCAATTAAGAAGCTTAATTTTTAAAGAAAACAGTATGGCAAAGGGTTGATGAAAAATCTACATTGACGATGTGTAACTTATGAAAAAGTCCAGAAAAGATACTATTTATTGTAAGCATCTTCTTAGTTCGACCCAATTTGGTAAATAAAAGGATTCCGAAAGTTTTTTCTTTCCATAATTTCAGAAATTTCTTCTGAAATCCTTGTTTTGATTGGTTTATTGAATATTAACAGCATTTGTCAGTCTTTGTTAGGAGAAACGTAAAAATTTTTGCGTGAGAATTTTAAATTCTATACCGAATGATCTATTAGCTAAAGATGCTTTGAACACTGTTTTTCTTTTGTTCATTGATAGTTCGCTACTAATGGCTACTCCGTACCCACCGTACGTTTCGATTTACCCGGTTGATAGAAAAACAATTGGATGGGTACAATTCTAAACACAAACTTCAGGTGCTAAAAATTTCGAGCGGATAAAGTAATTTAATTTTTGAGGCAATGGCTAGGTTTGGTTGATGCCAAATTTTGCTTAAAACCCAGGCTGATGAAGTGAGACTAAGTTGTTTTTCTGTTTAAGTTCCTGGCCCAGTCTGGTCAGTTTTCAAATCGTCGAAGGAATGGGTTGAGCCCAATGAATGAAGGGCAAATTCGGGTCAAAATAAAGACTTTGGAATTAATCAGGAACCGCTGCTGGCCCTAGTTTACTGCATGAGGCAGATGTGCTGCCAAGTTGTTGCGTTGCTGTAGGCTATTTTGTGTCCCATATGGTAGCTCCAATGCATCCAAGACGACAAAAAAATCAGAGAATCAACTGCTCACTACGAGATCAAATTTTCAAAGATCTTGAATTGTGTCTACGTGCGCCTCAATTTAAGTTTCTAATCTTGCCGTCGTTTACTTAGTTTTTCATGTCGCTCCATTTCGTTTTATAATTCAGGGGATATTTGCCATTTTGTTTCCCAGCAAACACGAAATTGTCAGAAAAATTTTTAAGCTCGACTGCTTTAAATCTATATCCTTTTTCGAGATTAATCAGGAGTGAGCAAGGACCATGAATCCAAATTAACGAATCCGCAGAGTGTTGGAACTCAGAAACTATAAACAGAAGGTATACACAGAAATTATAAAGCTTAAAATACCAGGATAATATCAAGCGCAGTTGGTTCAAAGAAACGAAGTTATTGAAATGAGTTAAGATAGTTTTAGGCAAAAAGATCAATATCTTCTTGATGCACTCTGGTTTAGACAATTTTAAAAACTGTGAGCTATCCGACGGTGAAACTTACCATCCCCATTCCAACGGCTTATATGGTCAAGATATCGCAGGTATAAATCATGACCAAATTACTCCCACTATAAATCATGATGCTATGACCAGATTACTCTCTTCATCCTAAATTCTAAACTTCTAAATTCTCTTGCAAAAATTTTTTGTTGTTCTCTGTTATTATATAAAGGTCTACTAAATCCCTGCGTTTTTTCCCAAATAGTCGGGCTGCAATAATTTTTGGCTGTTTTAGATTTGATCATCATCAGTTTTCACATTCGAAAAAATAACCAGTCGAGTAAAAAAACATAACCTTTTCGCTGCAGGGGAGTACAATGGAAGCAACATCAAAAGACATTCCAAATCAACAATTAAACTGTATTTATTGAAGTTTTTATCTACTCTGGGAGATGAAACCCAACACTATTTTTCTCAATTTTCAGCTACTTATCAGATATAGGGTCATAAC
>NC_134478.1:34511458-34571509 GCF_964194025.1 Convolutriloba macropyga | reverse complement strand
CTTAGAAAGGACAATTTGCGCTGAATTGTAATTAATATCCGCAACCTAACATAACACGGTAAAAAAATCAGATACGTTTTCGTCGCTAAGTTTTCAAATCGCGAATTTTGCTGACACAACTTTGATTGTCTTCTTAATTTTATACATTTAATCAAATGTCATTATAATCCCACTTTCGTAAGTTCAACGAAATTTATTTCCAAAAGAAGGGTTGTCTTGTTTAATATTGACGTAATTTAGGTAAAGTAATATATGCAGGCATCAAGATTACGTTCTTCGATTTGGTACCGGCTCTGCGGTGGTATGTAAACATAGAAGAATCTATATACATTTATGTACAGAAGGCCATAATACAAAGGTAGTTTTCTACATTTCAGAACTCAACAGTAGAAATTGGGTCTATGGGGTGAAGGTACGAACGGCACATTTCCCTGTTTTCATCACAATATTCGCCCCTCCAAATGTCGCATTCAAAACTGTCGTCACAGTCATCTCCTATTCCTCTTTTCAAGGGATATTCATTTTGTGGAACCCTGTCCCTTGCATTAAGTTTCAGCTGTTCACGCCGAGATGGGAAGTCCCATTTTTCCTGTCCTCGTCTGTTGTAGTAGTAAGGATTGAATGCAAGGAGCATCCCAAGACATGTTGCAAGCACAGCAACTTTCATCATCATCATTTTCATTACTCAGGCCTGAAATGAGGAGCAATATTGTTTACAAACATTTCCTTCACGGTTTTTTCCACTTTAGTGCAATATTTTTATTACACTAATATTGAATAGATTGGGTTTATTGTCCGCTAGAGGCACTTCATAACGGCTCTATAAACCCTAATAGATTCCTCTCAGTTGGAGATGTTCAAAATACTCTTAACAGCAAAAAATGAGTATTTTTGGCGTCTTTTGTGTCATGATAAAGATTGAAAAACGATTTGCAATGTTTCTGTATTTATATCAAATCGTATATAAGTTATGACTATTTTTTAAAACTAATCAGTTAACACGCGGTTGAGTAATTACCAGCAGCATTTGACTTAGGAAACTTTATCTAAATTGTGATTCGCTAGCAAAACTTATTGCAGAGAGTAGCGTAAAATTGGTCAAGATAATTAGACTTTTTTGAAATGCAAGTCCTTTGGCTGACATCTATTGACTCTAACTTTATGCCAAAAGTTATGTAATTTGACCCAAGTTATGAAACGTTTACTTACGAAGCTTTCAGCTCTCTACGTTTGATCTCATATTGGTCGAAAATGTGTCACAATTAATGAAAAATTTGTAATGTTGGCAGTTTTTGAACGCAAGGCCACGTGAAAATTATGCAGACAATTCAAAGTTGAGACAGGGGCATTGCCATTACATTGCATTAGTATTATAAGCTGTCTTTTGACTAGCCAGAATGCATGCAGAACTTACTAAATTTTGAAACGTTATGTGCTTATAGTTTTAAATAAGATAAGCAGCTTTTTACTTAGCTTTTCATAAAATAAAGCGATGATAGCCTTTTGTACACTTCTTGAAGAAATTCGTTTATGCCACGCCTTGGTACTATTACATCATACCATTACATGAACCAATTAAAGTCTAGACTCGAGTTGATGTTCTTTGATGAACTCCACTTTTTGATCTTCTAGTTAGTTTTCCGAGTTACAGAAGTTTATCGTTACTCTTTTCGAGTGTCATTTTAATGAACGTGCGCGTTAATCTTCTAAGAATCTTTTAAGCAAAAAAATCATCTAAGAATCTTGTTAGAAAAAGTTAATCTTCTAAGAATATTGTAAGAAAAAGTTAATCCTGTAAAAATCTTGAGAGAGTCTTTTAAAAATCTTGTAAGATTTAGCGTCTTGTAGGAATCTTACAAGAATCTTGTAAGATCTCACAAGATTAACTTTTGCCTTCGAGCCGGGTGTGGCTTATTTTAAACGTTTTTTTCTATTGGATTTTATCAGATATAATAATATCTCAGAAGTTTTCAATGACGTATGAAAAAATTAGGGAATTGAAAAAAAAAATGAATATGGGGGATTGTTAATGTGCGTCTGTACATAATGTTCCAAACGTCCAAAAATAGAATTTGGAAATATAAAATTTGTTTTATCAAAGAAGTGTGTCCTGATTTGTGGCTTCAATATATTAATTCATCTGCATAAAAAGTGCTAATTATTTTAGGTCAGAAAAATTGATGTTGATTTTAGAAAGCTAGATAAGAAAACAAGAAAACTAGAGCCGTGAAACATTTTAAAATGAAAGTTTAATTTTGCGTACAGAATTTATTCCTTTGAAAGACCTTTAGAATTGTTTCAGCACTTAACGCCTTGAGGACAAGACTAAATGAATGTTGGAAAAATATAAGTCCTCACAGACACAAGTAGAAAGTTGCGGAATTCGGTTGAATTTTATGATATTTCCAAAACTTTTTCAATTAACCCTCTACCGGCACTCAATCTCAACCAAAAGGAGATAGAGCGAGCTGCTAGAATAACAATGGGGAACTGTTAAAAAATAATTGTAACAGAAAACATACAAAATCAGGCACTTTTAGAAGAAAAAGTTTCAAAGAAAAACTCAAAAATATGGTACTTTATATTTGTTCCTATAGATAGAAAATCTATTTATTTTCTTTTTAATTTCATGGCAAAAAATTTTCCTTAACAAGCAACTGCTAATTCAAAACCTGAACGAAGCATTTTTAACGAAAACTTTGTGTTACAAGAAAAAAACAAGTTGCCGAATTTCTCCAACTAATTTTAATTGAGAAAATTTTTTGTATAGAAAAGATTCTGAAAAGTTGCCAATTGATGCATTAAACATACAATAAGGTTTAAAATTGTTATCTTTAACTTTTGTGATCCTCAATCCTTCGATAACGAAGTATCGAATTGTATAAAAGTTATGCTGCTGAATATTCCAACTTTGACTTTAAAAAAAATTAAACAGGAGGTACTGCTGTAATTTAATAAAAAAATTTTCACTTTTGATAATGATATTTAGAAATTTTCTCAAAAGAACAAATTTTTCAATAAATTGCACGAAAAATGCTAAAAACTTCTGCATTCTTTTTGAGGTCCAAAAAAATCCGATAAACTCAACTTAGGGTTTGAGTAACCAGTTTTCACGAGTTCCATTTTCTGATCTTTTTTATAGTTTGGGTTTCAAAACTTTTAACGCTTGCTTTTTTTCATATTTTTAACAAAAACGCTATTGTTGATAGTTGCATAAACAATGAAAATTGTTATGGGACAAGAAAAACAATGAAGAACTGATATAAAGAATTACGACCTAATTAGAGTAATACTTGGGCTTGAAGCGGCTGCGGCAAAAAAGTAATAGATATTATTCGAAATATTACTTGAACAAGTAGAAGTCTGATCAGGAAGAGAATTACCCGGGTTGGAGTCCATGTGAATCTCATTGATGGATCATAGAAATTTCATTAAAAGTCCATCAATGGGCCATCGATGGGCCATCGATGGCTCATTGCCACTTTTTCTCTGATCATAGAAAATCCATCGATGGGAAAGCTCTAATTTTCACTGGATCATAGAGAATCCATCGATGGGATTTCACTGGATTATAGAAAATCTATTGATGAGATTTCATTGGGCCGTAGAAAATCCGTCAAAAAGGTACAAAAAACGTCGAAAAAGATCCAAGAAGTTGAAAATTGGTCAAAAATAGGTCCCATAAACGTCAAAATTAGTTAAAAAAGTCAAAAATAGGTCCGAAAAGCGTCACAAATAGGTCCTAAATGAGCAAGTTTCAATTAAAGACAAAGAGGTTAAAAGATCTCGATACAAAATTGGACTCAAGAGAATGGACTATCCCCTGCAGATGCTCTTTGGATCGCCCCGCAGATGCTCTTTGGACTCCCACTCCCCCCGCAGATGCTCTTTGGACTCTCTACCCCCCCCCCCCCGACATACTATGATCCATCGATGGAAATATTGGTTTTATTTACAATTAAAAAACAATGATCCATCGATGAGATGCAATGGGAGAAAATGGGATAAGAAAACCTTCAGTTGTCGAGCATAAGCTTGGACAAACTTTTCAACCAGGTATGTAATTTTTTAAAAATTGTCTTTCGTTTTAAATATTTCAGGCTTCCACAAGACATTTAAGAAGTATTGAATATGTTCTTTATAATTTGAGCTAGTTTTAGCCAATTAAGTGCATCTATCAGATATTGTACAAAATAGCTGAAAAGTAACTTTTTAAAAGAACTTGGAATGTGGAGTTCTTGTAAAAAGTGGCTCAAAAATTGATGATAACATAAATCGAATTTACTGAAAACCGCGACAGGAAACTTCCACCAAAGTGTGAAACTTATTTTGTTGCCCGCAAATACCTCGACAAATTCATAAATTTTTTGAATAGACAACCATTTTTTATTTTATACCACGAAATTACTGAATACATTTCATAGTATACGCAAATAACAAACGCACTCAACCCAAAAGGGATTTCGTAAATTTGTGAAAAGGCTGACAAACTATCCGGACTTCGTTATCTCATAACGCAAGACGGATAATTAATGAATTACGAAAATTGAGACTTCTCAATTGTCGCAGGATTCTTGAAAAACAACTCCAAACTCAAATGATTCAATAAGCGTTGGATGTGAAAGTTTTGCTGATGATTACGTAGGAAATGAGCTGAATGTTTTCTTTAAATTTTTAATACTACGTAAGGAACATGATTAAAAATGTGCTTAACTGTTGTTCTAAAACTGTTGTTCTGCTTAACTGTTGTGCTAAAAGCGTTGAATTCATGGATTTTTGAAGTGCTGAATTTATGTAAGAGATGCGCTGAAAAATATGCTGAACTGTTGCAAAAATAGCGCTGACAAGTGCAAAAACATTTTTACTCAGCACATGTATTAAGCACTTAGGCATAAACAGTTAACACATTCAGTACCTTTCCTGCATAAGTTCCCGGGTCGATTGTCCTCACTAAAATCCTCCCATTTTGATGTAAGAGTGGGGGGGAGGTATTTTGTCTATGGGGGGTGAATTGATGTAAGAGTGTGAGGGTATTTTGTTCAGAGGGGGTAAAATGATGTAAGAGTTGGGCTGCAATGGAATGACTATTGAGGAATTACCCCCCCCCCCCTGACTGAAAATGCCATGTAGGAGTGGGCTGCAATGGGCTGCAATGGGAGAGTTTTTCAGTAATTACCCCGCCCCCCGCCCTGATTGAAATGGCCATGTAAGAGTGGGCTGCAATGGGCAGCAATGGGAGGAATTTTCAGGAATTACCCCAACCATGACTGAAATTGCCATGTAATAGTGGGCTGCAATAGGCTGCAATAGGAGGACTTTTCAGAAATTACCCTTCTCCCCCTGATTGAAATTCAGAGGGGGTAAAATTATGCAAGATTCAGGCTGCCAGGGGGGGGGGGGGTAAAATGGTGTAAGAGTGAGGGGGTAATTTGTTCAGAGGGGGTAAATTGACGTAAGAGTCGGGCTGCCGAGGGGGGTAAAATGGTGCAAGAGTCAGGGTGTAATTTGTCCAGAGGGGGTAAAATGATGTAACAGTTGGGCTGCCAAGGGGGGTAAAATGGTGTAAGAGTGAGGGAGTAATTTGTTCAGAGGGGGTTAAGTGATGTAAGAATTTGCCTGCCAAGGGGGGTAAAATGGTGTAAGAGTGAGCGGGTAAATTGTCCAGAGAGGGTAAAATGATGTAAGAGTTGGGCTGCCAAGGGGGGTAAAATATTGTAAGAGTGAGGGAGTAATTTGTTCGGAGGGGGTTTAATGATGTAAGAGTTGGGCTGCCAAGGGGGGTAAAATGGTGTAAGAGTGGGGGGGGGGGGTAATTTGTTCAGAGGGGGTAAAATGATGTAAGAGTCGGGCTGCCAACGGGGGTAAATTGGTGCAAGAGTGAGGGGGTAATTTGTCCAGAGGGTGTGAAATGATGTAAGATTTGGGCTGCCAAGGGGGATAAAATGGTGTACGAGTGAGGAATATTTTGTTCAGAGGGGGTTTAGTGATGTAAGAGTTGGGCTGCCAAGGGGGGTAAAATGGTGTAAGAGTGAGGGGGTAAATTGTTCAGAGGGGGTATAATGATGTAAGAGTCGGGCTGCCCAGGGGGTAAAATGGTGTAAGAGTGAGGGGTTAATCTGTCCAGAGGGTGTGAAATGATGTAAGAGTTGGGCTGCCAAGGGGATAAAATGGTGTAAGAGTAAGGGTAAAATTTGTCCAGAGGGGGTTTAGTGATGTAAGAATTTGCCTGCCAAGGGGGGTAAAATGGTGTCAGAGTGAAGTGGTAAATCGTCCAGAGAAGGTAAAGTGATGTAAGAGTTGGGCTGCCAAGGGAGGTAAAATATTGTAAGAGTGAGGGGGTAATTTGTTCGGAGGGGGTTTAGTAATGTAAGAGTTGGGCTGCCAAGGGGGGTAAAATGGTGTAAGAGTGAGGGGGTAATTTGTTCAGAGGGGGTAAAACGATGTAAGAGTCGGGCTGCCAAGGGGGGTAAATTGGTGTAAGAGTGAGGGGGTAATTTATTCAGAGGGGGTTTAGTTATGTAAGAGTTGGGCTGCCAAGGGGGGTAAAATGGTGTAAGAGTGAGGGGGTAAATTGTTCAGAGGGGGTAAAATGATGTAAGAGTCAGGCTGCCAAGGGGGTAAAATGGTGTAAGAGTGAGGGGGTAATTTGTCCAGAGGGCGTGAAATGATGTAAGAGTTGGGCTGCCAAGGGGGTAAAATGGTGTAAGAGTCAGGGTGTAATTTGTCCAGAGGGGGTTTAGTGATGTAAGAATTTGCCTGCCAAGGATGGTAAGGTGGTGTCAGAGTGAGGTGGTAAATTGTCCAGAGAGGGTAAAATGATGCAAGAGTTGGGCTGCCAAGGGGGGTAAAATATTGTAGTAGTGAGGGGGTAATTTGTTCGGAGGGGGTTTAGTAATGTAAGAGTTGGGCTGCCAAAGGGGGTCAAAAGGTGTAAAAGTGAGAGGGTAATTTGTTCAGAGGGAGGTTTAATGATGTAAGAGTTGGGGCTGCCAAGGTGGTAAAATGGTGTAAGAGTGAGGGGGTAATTTGTCAAGAGAGCGTAAAATGGTGTAAGAATTGGGCTGCCAAGGGGGGTAAAATGTTGTAAGAGTGAGAGGATAATTTGATTAGAGGGGTAAAATGATGTAATAATTGGGCTGCCAAGGGGGATAAAATGGTGTAAGAGTGATGGGGTAATTTGTTCAGAGAGGGTTTTAATGATGTAAGAGTCGGGCTGCCAAGGGGGGTAAATTGGTGTAAGAGTGAGGGGGTAATTTATTCAGAGGGGGTTTCGTTATGTAAGAGTTGGGCTGCCAAGGGGGGTAAAATGGTGTAAGAGTGAGGGGGTAAATTGTTCAGAGGGGGTAAAATGATGTAAGAGTCAGGCTGCCAAGGGGGTAAAATGGTGTAAGAGTGAGGGGGTAATTTGTCCAGAGGGCGTGAAATGATGTAAGAGTTGGGCTGCCAAGGGGGTAAAATAGTGTAAGAGTCAGGGTGTAATTTGTCCAGAGGGGGTTTAGTGATGTAAGAATTTGCCTGCCAAGGGTGGTAAGGTGGTGTCAGAGTGAGGTGGTAAATTGTCCAGAGAGGGTAAAATGATGCAAGACTTGGGCTGCCAAGGGGGGTAAAATATTGTAGTAGTGAGGGGGTAATTTGTTCGGAGGGGGTTTACTAATGTAAGAGTTGGGCTGCCAAAGGGGGTCAAAAGGTGTAAAAGTGAGAGGGTAATTTGTTCAGAGGGAGGTTTAATGATGTAAGAGTTGGGGCTGCCAAGGTGGTAAAATGGTGTAAGAGTGAGGGGGTAATTTGTCAAGAGAGCGTAAAATGGTGTAAGAATTGGGCTGCCAAGGGGGGTAAAATGTTGTAAGAGTGAGAGGATAATTTGATCAGAGGGGTAAAATGATGTAATAATTGGGCTGCCAAGGGGGATAAAATGGTGTAAGAGTGATGGGGTAATTTGTTCAGAGAGGGTTTTAATGATGTAAAAGTTGGGCTGCCAAGGGGGATAAAATGTTGTAAGAGTGAGGGGGTAATTTGATCAGAGGGGTAAAATGATGTAATAGTTGTGCTGCCAAGGGGGATAAAATGGTGTAAGAGTGAGGGGGTTATTTGTTCAGAGGGGGTTTAGTGATGTAAGAGTTGGGCTGCAAAGGGGGGTAAAATGGTGTAAGAGTGAGGGGGTAAATTGTTCAGAGGGGCTAAAATGATGTAAGAGTCGGGCCGCCAAGGGGGTAAAATGGTGTAGGAGTGAGGCGGTATTTTGTCCAGAGGGTGTGAAATGATGTAAGAGTTGGGCTGCCAAGGGGGTAAAATGGTGTAAGAGTCAAGGTGTAATTTGTCCAGAGGGGGTTTAGTGATGTAAGAATTTGCCGGCCAAAGGGGGGTAAAATGGTGTCAGAGTGAGGTGGGAAATTGTCCAAAGAGGGTAAAATGATGTAAGAGTTGGGCTGCCAAGGGGGGTAAAATATTGTAAGAGTGAGGGTGTAATTTGTTCGGAGGGGGTTTAGTAATGTAAGAGTTGGGCTGCCAAGGGTGGTAAAATGGTGTAGGAGTGAGGGGGTAATTTGTCAAGAGATGGTGTATTGATGTACGAGTTGGGCTGCCAAGGGGGTAAAATGGTGTAGGAGTGAGGGGGTAATTTGTCAAGAGATGGTGTAATGATGTAAGAGTCGGGCTGCCAAGGGGGTAAAATGGTGTAAGAGTGAGGGGGTAATTTGTCCAGAGGGTGTGAAATGATGTAAGATTTGGGCTGCCAAGGGGGGTAAAATGGTGTACGAGTGAGGGGGTTTTTTGTTCAGAGGGGGTTTAGTAATGTAAGAGTCGGGCTGCCGAGGGGAGTAAAATGGTGCAAGAATCAGGGTGTAATTTGTCAAGAGAGGGTAAAATGATGTAACAGTTGGGCTGCCAAGGGGGGGGTAAAATGGTGTAAGAGTGAGGGAGTAATTTGTTCAGAGGGGGTTTAGTGATGTAAGAATTTGCCTGCCAAGGGGGGTAAAATGATGTAAGAGTGAGCGGGTAAATTGTCCAGAGAGGGTAAAATGATGTAAGAGTTGGGCTGCCAAGGGGGGTGAAATATTGTAAGAGTGAGGGAGTAATTTGTTCGGAGGGGGTTTAGTGATGTAAGAGTTGGGCTGCCAAGGGGGGTAAAATGGTGTAAGAGTGAGGGGGTAATTTGTCAAGAGGGTGTGAAATGATGTAAGATTTGGGATGCCAAGGGGGGTAAAATGTTGTACGAGTGAGGGAGTAATTTGTTCAGAGGGGGTTTAGTGATGTAAGAATTTGCCTGCCAAGGGGGGTAAGATGATGTAAGAGTGAGCGGGTAAATTGTCCAGAGGGGGTAAAATGATGTAAGAGTTGGGCTGCCAAGGGGGGTAAAATATTGTAAGAGTGAGGGAGTAATTTGTTCGGAGGGGGTTTAGTGATGTAAAAGTCGGTCTGCCAAGGGGGGTGAATTGGTGTAAGAGTGAGGGGGTAATTTGTCAAGAGGGTGTGAAATGATGTAAGATTTTGGATGCCAAGGGGGGTAAAATGGTGTACGAGTGAGGAGGTATTTTATTCAGAGGGGGTTTAGTGATGTAAGAGTTGGGCTGCCAAGGGGGGTAAAATGGTGTAAGAGTGAGGGGGTAAATTGTTCAGAGGGGGTATAATGATGTAAGAGTCGGGCTGCCCAGGGGGTAAAATGGTGTAAGAGTGAGGGGGTAATTTGTCCAGAGGGTGTGAAATGATGTAAGAGTTGGGCTGCCAAGGGGGTAAAATGGTGTAAGAGTAAGGGTAAAATTTGTCCAGAGGGGGTTTAGTGATGTAAGAACTTGCCTGCCAAGGGGGTAAAATGGTGTCAGAGTGAGGTGGTAAATTGTCCAGAGAGGGTAAAACGATGTAAGAGTTGGGCTGCCAAGGGGGGTAAAATATTGTAAGAGTGAGGGGGTAATTTGTTCGGAGGGGGTTTAGTAATGTAAGAGTTGGGCTGCCAAGGGGGGTAAAAGGGTATAAGAACGAGGGGGTAATTTGTTCAGAGGTGGTGAAACGATGTAAGAGTCGGGCTGCCAAGGGGGATAAATTGGTGTAAGAGTGAGGGGGTAATTTGTCCAGAGGGCGTGAAATGATGTAAGAGTTGGGCTGCCAAGGGGGTAAAATGGTGTAAGAGTCAGGGGGTAAATTGTTCAGAGGGGGTAAAATGATGTAAGAGTCGGGCTGCCAAGGGGGTAAAATGGTGTAAGAGTGAGGGGGTAATTTGTCCAGAGGGCGTGAAATGATGTAAGAGTTGGGCTGCCAAGCGGGTAAAATGGTGTAAGAGTCAGGGTGTAATTTGTCCAGAGGGGATTTAGTGATGTAAGAATTTGCCTGCCAAGGGTGGTAAGGTGGTGTCAGAGTGAGGTGGTAAATTGTCCAGAGAGGGTAAAATGATGTAAGAGTTGGGCTGCCAAGGAGTAAAATGGTGTAAGAGTGAGGGGGTAATTTGTCCAGAGGGCGTGAAATGATGTAAGAGTTGGGCTGCCAAGGGGGTAAAATGGTGTAAGAGTCAGGGTGTAATTTGTCCAGAGGGGATTTAGTGATGTAAGAATTTGCCTGCCAAGGGTGGTAAGGTGGTGTCAGAGTGAGGTGGTAAATTGTCCAGAGAGGGTAAAATGATGTAAGAGTTGGGCTGCCAAGGGGGTAAAATGGTGTAAGATTGAGGGGGTAATTTGTCCAGAGGGCGTGAAATGATGTAAGAGTTGGGCTGCCAAGGGGGTAAAATGGTGTAAGAGTCAGGGTGTAATTTGTCCAAAGGGGATTTAGTGATGTAAGAATTTGCCTGCCAAGGGTGGTAAGGTGGTGTCAGAGTGAGGTGGTAAATTGTCCAGAGAGGGTAAAATGATGTAAGAGTTGGGCTGCCAAGAGGGGTAAAATATTGTAATAGTGAGGGGGTAATTTGTTCGGAGGGGGTTTAGTAATGTAAGAGTTGGGCTGCCAAGGGGGGTCAAAAGGTGTAAAATTGAGGGGGTAATTTGTTCAGAGGGAGGTTTAATGATGTAAGAGTTGGGCTGCCAAGGGGGTAAAATGGTGTAAGAGTGAGGGGTAATTTGTCAAGAGAGCGTAAAATGGTGTAAGAATTGGGCTGCCAAGTGGGGTAAAAAGTTGTAAGAGTGAGGGGATAATTTGATCAGAGGGGTAAAATGATGTAATAATTGGGCTGTCAAGGGGGATAAAATGGTGTAAGAGTGAGGGGGTAATTTGTTCAGAGAGGTTTTAATGATGTAAGAGTTGGGCTGCCAAGGGGGATAAAATGTTGTAAGAGTGAGGGGTAATTTGTCAAGAGAGCGTAAAATGGTGTAAGAATTGGGCTGCCAAGTGGGGTAAAAAGTTGTAAGAGTGAGGGGATAATTTGATCAGAGGGGTAAAATGATGTAATAGTTGTGCTGCCAAGGGGGATAAAATGGTGTAAGAGTGAGGGGGTAATTTGTTCAGAGGGGGTTTAGTGATGTAAGAGTTGGGCTGCCAAGGGGGATAAAATGTTGTAAGAGTGAGGGGGTAATTTGATCAGAGGGGTAAAATGATGTAATAGTTGGGCTGCCAAGGGGGTAAAATGGTGTAAGAGTCAGGGGGTAAATTGTTCAGAGGGGGTAAAATGATGTAAGAGTCGGGCTGCCAAGGGGGTAAAATGGTGTAAGAGTGAGGGGGTAATTTGTCCAGAGGGCGTGAAATGATGTAAGAGTTGGGCTGCCAAGCGGGTAAAATGGTGTAAGAGTCAGGGTGTAATTTGTCCAGAGGGGATTTAGTGATGTAAGAATTTGCCTGCCAAGGGTGGTAAGGTGGTGTCAGAGTGAGGTGGTAAATTGTCCAGAGAGGGTAAAATGATGTAAGAGTTGGGCTGCCAAGGAGTAAAATGGTGTAAGAGTGAGGGGGTAATTTGTCCAGAGGGCGTGAAATGATGTAAGAGTTGGGCTGCCAAGGGGGTAAAATGGTGTAAGAGTCAGGGTGTAATTTGTCCAGAGGGGATTTAGTGATGTAAGAATTTGCCTGCCAAGGGTGGTAAGGTGGTGTCAGAGTGAGGTGGTAAATTGTCCAGAGAGGGTAAAATGATGTAAGAGTTGGGCTGCCAAGGGGGTAAAATGGTGTAAGATTGAGGGGGTAATTTGTCCAGAGGGCGTGAAATGATGTAAGAGTTGGGCTGCCAAGGGGGTAAAATGGTGTAAGAGTCAGGGTGTAATTTGTCCAGAGGGGATTTAGTGATGTAAGAATTTGCCTGCCAAGGGTGGTAAGGTGGTGTCAGAGTGAGGTGGTAAATTGTCCAGAGAGGGTAAAATGATGTAAGAGTTGGGCTGCCAAGAGGGGTAAAATATTGTAATAGTGAGGGGGTAATTTGTTCGGAGGGGGTTTAGTAATGTAAGAGTTGGGCTGCCAAGGGGGGTCAAAAGGTGTAAAATTGAGGGGGTAATTTGTTCAGAGGGAGGTTTAATGATGTAAGAGTTGGGCTGCCAAGGGGGTAAAATGGTGTAAGAGTGAGGGGTAATTTGTCAAGAGAGCGTAAAATGGTGTAAGAATTGGGCTGCCAAGTGGGGTAAAAAGTTGTAAGAGTGAGGGGATAATTTGATCAGAGGGGTAAAATGATGTAATAATTGGGCTGTCAAGGGGGATAAAATGGTGTAAGAGTGAGGGGGTAATTTGTTCAGAGAGGTTTTAATGATGTAAGAGTTGGGCTGCCAAGGGGGATAAAATGTTGTAAGAGTGAGGGGTAATTTGTCAAGAGAGCGTAAAATGGTGTAAGAATTGGGCTGCCAAGTGGGGTAAAAAGTTGTAAGAGTGAGGGGATAATTTGATCAGAGGGGTAAAATGATGTAATAGTTGTGCTGCCAAGGGGGATAAAATGGTGTAAGAGTGAGGGGGTAATTTGTTCAGAGGGGGTTTAGTGATGTAAGAGTTGGGCTGCAAAGGGGGGTAAAATGGTGCAAGAGTGAGGGCGTAAATTGTTCAGAGGGGGTAAAATGATGTAAAAGTCGGGCTGCCAAGGGGGTAAAATGGTGTAAGAGTGAGGGGGTAATTTGTCGAGAGGGTGTGAAATGATGTAAGAGTTGGGCTGCCAAGGGGGTAAAATGGTGTAAGAGTCAGGGTGTAATTTGTTCAGAGGGGGTTTGGTGATGTAAGAATTTGCCGGCCAAGGGGGGTAAAATGGTGTCAGAGTGAGGTGGTAAATTGTCCAAAGAGGGTAAAATGATGTAAGAGTTGGGCTGCCAAGGGGGGTAAAATATTGTAAGAGTGAGGTGGTAATTTGTTCGGAGGTGGTTTAGTAATGTAAGAGTTGGGCTGCCAAGGGGGGTAAAAGGGTGTAAGAGTGAGGGGGTAATTTGTTCAGAGGGGGTAAAACGATGTAAGAGTCGGGCTGCCAAGGGGGATAAATTGGTGTAAGAGTGAGGGGGTAATTTGTCCAGAGGGCGTGAAATGATGTAAGAGTTGGGCTGCCAAGGGGGTAAAATGGTGTAAGAGTCAGGGTGTAATTTGTCCAGAGGGGATTTAGTAATGTAAGAATTTGCCTGCCAAGGGTGGTAAGGTGGTGTCAGAGTGAGGTGGTAAATTGTCCAGAGAGGGTAAAATGATGTAAGAGTTGGGCTGCCAAGAGGGGTAAAATATTGTAATAGTGAGGGGGTAATTTGTTCGGAGGGGGTTTAGTAATATAAGAGTTGGGCTGCCAAGGGGGGTAAAATGTTGTAAGAGTGAGGGGGTAAATTGTTCAGAGGGGGTAAAATGATGTAAGAGTCGGGCTGCCAAGGGGGTAAAATGGTGTAAGAGTGAGGGGGTAATTTGTCCAGAGGGCGTGAAATGATGTAAGAGTTGGGCTGCCAAGGGGGTAAAATGGTGTAAGAGTCAGGGTGTAATTTGTCCAGAGGGGATTTAGTAATGTAATAATTTGCCTGCCAAGGGTGGTAAGGTGGTGTCAGAGTGAGGTGGTAAATTGTCCAGAGAGGGTAAAATGATGTAATAGTTGGGCTGCCAAGAGGGGTAAAATATTGTAATAGTGAGGGGGTAATTTGTTCGGAGGGGGTTTAGTAATATAAGAGTTGGGCTGCCAAGGGGGGTCAAAAGGTGTAAAATTGAGGGGGTAATTTGTTCAGAGGGAGGTTTAATGATGTAAGAGTTGGGCTGCCAAGGGGGTAAAATGGTGTAAGAGTGAGGGGTAATTTGTCAAGAGAGCGTAAAATGGTGTAAGAATTGGGCTGCCAAGTGGGGTAAAAAGTTGTAAGAGTGAGGGGATAATTTGATCAGAGGGGTAAAATGATGTAATAATTGGGCTGTCAAGGGGGATAAAATGGTGTAAGAGTGAGGGGGTAATTTGTTCAGAGAGGTTTTAATGATGTAAGAGTTGGGCTGCCAAGGGGGATAAAATGTTGTAAGAGTGAGGGGGTAATTTGATCAGAGGGGTAAAATGATGTAATAGTTGTGCTGCCAAGGGGGATAAAATGGTGTAAGAGTGAGGGGGTAATTTGTTCAGAGGGGGTTTAGTGATGTAAGAGTTGGGCTGCAAAGGGGGGTAAAATGGTGCAAGAGTGAGGGCGTAAATTGTTCAGAGGGGCAAAAATGATGTAAGAGTCGGGCTGCCAAGGGGGTAAAATGGTGTAAGAGTGAGGGGGTAATTTGTCGAGAGGGTGTGAAATGATGTAAGAGTTGGGCTGCCAAGGGGGTAAAATGGTGTAAGAGTCAGGGTGTAATTTGTCCAGAGGGGGTTTGGTGATGTAGGAATTTGCCGGCCAAGGGGGGTAAAATGGTGTCAGAGTGAGGTGGTAAATTATCCAAAGAGGGTAAAATGATGTAAGAGTTGGGCTGCCAAGCGGGATAAAATATTGTAAGAGTGAGGGGGTAATTTGTTCGGAGGGGGTTTAGTAATGTAAGAGTTGGGCTGCCAAGGGTGGTAAAATGGTGTAGGAGTGAAGGTATAATTTGTCAAGAGATGGTGTAATGATGTAAGAGTTGAGCTGCCAAGTGGGGTAAAATGGTGTAGGAGTGAGGGGGTAATTTGTCAAGAGATGGTGTAATGATGTAAGAGTTGGGCTGCCAAGGGGGGTAAAATGTTGTAAGAGTGAGGGGATAATTTGATCAGAGGGGTAAAATGAGGTAATAATTATGCTGCCAAGGGGAATAAAATGGTGTAAGAGTGAGGGGGTAATTTGTTCAGAGGGGGTTTTAATGATGTAAGAGTTGGGCTGCCAAGGGGGGTAAAATGGTGTAATAGTGAGGGGGTAATTTATCAAGAGAGGGTAAAATGATGTAAGAGTCGGGCTGCCAAGGGGGGTAAAATGGTGTAAGAGTGAGGGGATAATTTGTTCAGAGGGGGTAATAATGATGTAAGAGTTGGGCTGCCTAGGGGGGTAAAACGGTGTAAGAGTGAGGGGGTAATTTGATCAGAGGGGTAAAATGATGTAATAGTTGGGCTGCCAAGGGGATAAAATGGTGTAAGAGTGAAGGGGTAATTTGTTCAGAGGCGTATAATGATGTAATAGTTGCGCTGCCAAGGGGGATAAAGCGGTGTAAGAGTGATTGGATAATTTGTTCAGAGGGGGTATTAATGATGTAAGAGTTGGGCTGCCAAGGGGGGTAAAATGGTGTAAGAGTGATGGGGTACTTTGTCAAGAGAGGGTAAAATGATGTAAAAGTTGGGCTGCCAAGGGGGGTAAAAGGTTGTAAGAGTGAGGGGGTAATTTGATCAGAGGGGTAAACTGATGTAATAGTTGGGCTGCCAAGGGGGATAAAAAGTTGTAAGAGTGAGGGGGTAATTTGATCAGAGGGGTAAACTGATGTAATAGTTGGGCTGCCAAGGGGGATAAAATGGTGTAAGAGTGATGGGATAATTTTTTCAGAGGGGGGTTTAATGATGTAAGAGTTGGGCTGCCAAGGGGGGTAAAATGGTGAAAGAGTGAGGGGGTAATTTGTCAAGAGAGGGTAAAATGATGTAAGAGTTGGGCTGCCAATGGGGGTATAATGTTGAATGAGTGAGGGGGTAATTTGTCCAGAGGGCGTGAAATGATGTAAGAGTTGGGCTGCCAAGGGGGTAAAATGGTGTAAGAGTCAGGGTGTAATTTGTCCAGAGGGGGTTTAGTGATGTAGGAATTTGCCGGCCAAGGGGGGTAAAATGGTGTCAGAGTGAGGTGGTAAATTATCCAAAGAGGGTAAAATGATGTAAGAGTTGGGCTGCCAAGCGGGATAAAATATTGTAAGAGTGAGGGGGTAATTTGTTCGGAGGGGGTTTAGTAATGTAAGAGTTGGGCTGCCAAGGGTGGTAAAATGGTGTAGGAGTGAAGGTATAATTTGTCAAGAGATGGTGTAATGATGTAAGAGTTGAGCTGCCAAGTGGGGTAAAATGGTGTAGGAGTGAGGGGGTAATTTGTCAAGAGATGGTGTAATGATGTAAGAGTTGGGCTGCCAAGGGGGGTAAAATGTTGTAAGAGTGAGGGGATAATTTGATCAGAGGGGTAAAATGAGGTAATAATTATGCTGCCAAGGGGAGAATAAAATGGTGTAAGAGTGAGGGGGTAATTTGTTCAGAGGGGGTTTTAATGATGTAAGAGTTGGGCTGCCAAGGGGGGTAAAATGGTGTAATAGTGAGGGGGTAATTTATCAAGAGAGGGTAAAATGATGTAAGAGTCGGGCTGCCAAGGGGGGTAAAATGGTGTAAGAGTGAGGGGATAATTTGTTCAGAGGGGGTAATAATCATGTAAGAGTTGGGATGCCTAGGGGGGTAAAACGGTGTAAGAGTGAGGGGGTAATTGGATCAGAGGGGTAAAATGATGTAATAGTTGGGCTGCCAAGGGGATAAAATGGTGTAAGAGTGAGGGGGTAATTTGTTCAGAGGGGTATAATGATGTAATAGTTGCGCTGCCAAGGGGGATAAAGCGGTGTAAGAGTGATTGGATAATTTATTCAGAGGGGGTATTAATGATGTAAGAGTTGGGCTGCCAAGGGGGGTAAAATGGTGTAAGAGTGATGGGGTACTTTGTCAAGAGAGGGTAAAATGATGTAAAAGTTGGGCTGCCAAGGGGGGTAAAATGTTGTAAGAGTGAGGGGGTAATTTGATCAGAGGGGTAAACTGATGTAATAGTTGGGCTGCCAAGGGGGATAAAAAGTTGTAAGAGTGAGGGGGTAATTTGATCAGAGGGGTAAACTGATGTAATAGTTGGGCTGCCAAGGGGGATAAAATGGTGTAAGAGTGATGGGACAAATTTTTTCAGAGGGGGGTTTAATGATGTAAGAGTTGGGCTGCCAAGGGGGGTAAAATGGTGTAAGAGTGAGGGGGTAATTTGTCAAGAGAGGGTAAAATGATGTAAGAGTTGGGCTGCCAATGGGGGTATAATGTTGAATGAGTGAGGGGGTAATTTTATCAGAGGGGTAAAATGATGTAATAGTTGGGCTGCCAAGGGGGATAAAATGGTGTAAGAGTGAGGGGGTAATTTGTTCAGAGGGGGTAAAATGATGTAAGAGTCGGGCTGCCAAGGGGGGTAAAATGGTGTAAGAGTGAGGGGGTAATTTGTTCAGAGGGGGTAAAATGATGTAATAGTTGGTCTGCCAAGGGGGATAAAATGGTGTAAGATTGAGGGGTTAATTTGTTCAGAGGGGGATAAATTGAGCTAAGAGTTGAGCTGCCAAGGGGGTAAAATCTTGTAAGAGTGAGGGGGTCATTGCTACAGAGGGGGTTTAGTGATGTAACAGTTGAGCTGCCAAGGGGGTAAAATTGTGTAAGAGTGAGGGTGAAATTTGTTCAGAGGGTGTTTAATGATGTAGGAGTTGGGCTGCCAGGGGGGGTAAAATGGTGTAAGAGTGAAGGGGTAATTTGTCAAGAGAGGGTAAAATGATGTAAGGGTTGGGCTGCCAAGGGGGGTAAAATGTTGTAAGATTGAGGGGGTAATTTGACAAGAGTGGGTAAAATGATGTAAGAGTATGGCTGCCAAGGGGGGTAAATTGATGTAAGAGAGAGGGGTTAACTTGTCCAGAGGGGGTAACATGAGCTAAGATTTGAGCTGCCAACGGGGGTAAAATGGTGTAAGAGTGAGGAGGAAATTTGACAGGAGGGGGTAAATGATGTATGAGTTTGGCTGTCAAGGGGGTAAAATGATTTAATAGTGAGGGGATAATTTGTTCAGAGGGGGATTTAATGATGCAAGAGTTGGGCTGCCAAGGGGGGTAAAATGGTGTAAGAGTGAGGGGGTAATTTGTCAAGAGAGGGTAAAATGATGTAAGAGTTGGGCTGCCAAGGGGGTAAAATGTTGTAAGATTGAGGGGGTAATTTGACAAGAGTGCGTAAAATGATGTAAGAGTTTGGCTGCCAATGGGGGTAAATTGATGTAAGAGAGAGGGGTTAACTTGTCCAGGGGGGGGGTAACATGAGCTAAGATTTGAGCTGCCAACGGGGATAAAATGGTGTAAGAGTGAGGAGGAAATTTGACAGGAGGGGGTAAACGATGTATGAGTTTGGCTGTCAAGTGGTAAAATGATTTAAGAGTGAGGGGATAATTTGTTCAGAGGGGGATTTAATGATGTAAGAGTTGGGCTGCCAAGGGGGGTAAAATGGTGAAAGAGTGAGGGGGTAATTTGTCAAGAGAGGGTAAAATGATGTAAGAGTTGGGCTGCCAAGGGGGTAAAATGGTGTAAGAGTGAGGGTGAAATTTGTTCAGAGGGGGTTTAATGATGTAAGAGTTGGGCGACCAAGGGGGGTAAAATGGTGTAAGAGTGAGGGGGTAATTTGATCAGAGGGATAAAATGATGTAATAGTTGGGCTGCCAAGGGGGATAAAATGGTGTAGGAGTTAGGGGGTAATTTGTTCAGAGGGGATAAAATGATGTAAGATTTTGGCTGCCAAGGGGGGTAAAATGGTGTAAGAGTGAGGGGGTAATTTGTTCTGAGGGGGTGAAACGATGTAAAAGTGAGTGTGTAATTTGTTGAGATTTGGCAATTTTAACAAGTATTATTCATATGTATAGACAGTCAAGAGTTGGACAAGCTTTGATGGTCTGGAGGATAAGGCGACGCAGCTGAGGGTATAGAGGCTATGGGTTCAAGACTGGCAGTCTTCAGGTATGCGGGCTAAAACAATGTAAGATTGAGGGGGTAAAATGATGTAAGAGTTGGGATGCCATGGAAAAATTTTTTAGGATAATGCAGCTCAAAACTCTTACATCTTTTTGGTCTGCATTGGGCTTCCAAGGGGGGTAAAATGGAGTAAGAGTGAAGGGGTAAAAGACAAAATAACCTCCCACTCTTTCAGCTTTTCTGGTCTGCTAAAGGGGGTAAAATGGTGTACGAGTGAGGGGGTAAAAGAAAAATTACCCCCGAACTCTTACATCGTTTTACCCCCCTTGGCAGACCAAAAGAGATGTAGGCGTGGGGGGTTAATTTGTCTTTTACCCCCTCACTCTTACTCCATTTTACCCCCCTTGGAAGCCCAATGCAACCCAAAAAGTTGTAAGAGTTTTGAGCTGCATTTTCCTAAAAAAATCCTCCCATTGCAGCCCCACTCTTACATCATTTTGGGCGGAAAAATTCAACCCGGTTTCCACATATTCTGCAAATTTCTTATGAAATTTTCCGCCTAAACCTTCTGACACCTTGGGACAAGTCTTGATGCGGCATGGCCCCACTTTGATAGAGAAAATTAGCTCCAGGACCAAGAATTTCTAAAAAATGCATGTACCAATGAAAAATAGCTCGCAAGGTGTGATCCACGTATAGGCGAACCTGTTACCCCTCCTGCTGAGCCCCCCTAGTTGAAAACTGTCTCAACATCTTACAAATTTGGGAAAAAACCCTGACCTGAATGTGCGAAACCAAATTTGATTGCCCGGATAAATCAACAGCAAAATAAATACGTGTTTTTGGTCTGGCAAGATGAAATGTTTTTTGCAGCTCTGACAGCTTCCTCTCTTCCAGTTACGTTAAGTGTCACTGATTTTTCCATAATTTGTGCATGAGATGACCATATTTTACATTTCAGCAAATAGCTTCACGTCAACATATAAAAACAGAATTTCAAAAACTGCAATTTTGGTAACGTCCTCACATGTGTTAGTTTGATTGACTGAATTTGAATAAATAAAAACATTTGCATAACTTTTGCAAATATCGAAACAGGCTTCAATGAAAATCATGAAATTTGTTTCTGTTGCTCTCAGTTTTTGTTTCAGTTTTCAAGATCGGTTTTGTTTCGTTTTTGATCGATTTATAGATTTATCGCACGCCTTTCTCTCATATAATTATATGCAGCAGGTTGAACTCAGGATTTAATAATGTTCAGTAAAATTATCTCGAATATTCTATAAGTAGTGCGAAAGAAGTCTGCGCACAGATTTAGGCTTTCGTCAAAATGCTCATTTTGGACAATCTCGAGCACTCGGATACTCATCAAAAATGGGAATTTATCCCACATATTTACTCAAATTAAAACTTTATTTTTCTTATAGCCTACGTTTCTCTCATTATATCTGTAACTTTATCTTAGTTGTTAATGGGAAAACCCAGTCACAGCTATGGCTTTACCTACTCTATGGTTTTGGTTTAGAGTATAGTTTTGGTTTAGATTACAGTTCTGATTTGAACTCTAGCTAAAGTAGAACCTATGGTCTCAACCATACCAATAGATAAGGTTTTACGCAAATCCCTAGCTCTGACGCACAGGGCATTTTTTTCCCACTACTTCGGTTAGGTCTATATTATCTTTATGAACATAGTTTAGAAAGCTTTCACATTAGTTTGAGTGTTTTTAATATTGAACAAGGCAACAAAACTCACTTTTAGAAACGTTAGATCTGTTCAATGCGTTCTTATTCTAATTTACAAAATGCATTTCTACTACGTTTGGATAGGAAAAAATCCAAAATTGCCTTCTTGTTAACTAATGTCTTTATAAATCATTTTTATGTTATCTGTAAAAATTTATTTGTTTTTAAAGCTGTCAAAAGCTCAATCGGATAATTTGGAACATTGGATATGTCAAAAATCGATTGTTTGTCATCCTGATAAAACGTAGAAGTTTCTGGCGTTCACAAAACTCTTCAGAATTTCGATTTAGTCTCGACATTTGAAAACAGAAAAAAATGAAGAAATTTGAAGATGCTTATAGACCGATTTTATATGCAATGCGTTTTAAAATATTATAAAATTCATCTCTTCCTTTTTCAAGTGTATTTGAGTCCCAGATTTCCATAATTTTCAATTTATTAGCCTGGAGACATAATTTTCAATTTATTTTCAATCAGGACAAGTTTGTGTTCTTATTGTTGTTCTAAAGCTCATTAACTATGGTTTGTGAATATGCCGAAAAATAACTCAGAGTAAAAATGTTGAAAAAATAACAATTTTCAGTGTATTTATAAATTGTATAACATGTAATTATCACACCACATATCAAATGACAAAAAATTGTTTGTCTTGGTAAAATGACCGCCTTCATTAACAAAGATGGCCCCCGCCATTAACAGAATAAAATCAAACGTGTAAAAACTTCGAATTTAAGATGTCTTTAAGTACTAGCTTGCAAGATTAAGTATTATTTATATCTTTAAACAAGTTATGCAAAGTATTCAATTTATTAGAAGGATATAATTAAGATTTTACTTTAAAACAGGTAATTACTTGGGAAACCATAACTTATTTTAAGTTATCAAATAATCTAGAAAAAATATTCTGAAATAATTCACTCTGAGTATACCTTTTTTCGACCTGACAGTTTTTGGTTATTCATCATGAGTTTCACTTCACTACAAAAACTAGCACAAAATTTTTAGACTGCTTTTTTTAAACAGGGAAAAGTCAATCAATTATATCTGCTAACAATGTGTGACAGAAGATACTTATGGGGAAAAGTGAAACAAGATCATCATGACAATAAGAGGGATACTCCTTGGAAACAATTTCAAATAAACAATTAGTTGCAAAAGTGTGATTTTTGAAAATAACTGCTTGAACCGCAACGCTAAGAACAAAATAACTTTTGCGCCTATGCATGCTGGGTAGGCTCACTGTTTGATAAAAGAATAATGAATACAACCTAAAACATATTGAAGGATCCGGTTTCTATATTTTTTGCCCAAATTTAATATATGGGCAAAATAAAAAGCTTTGTATACCTTTGTAACTATGTTCTCGGATTTACCAATCAAGAAACCGGAATCAACCTTAAAAAATTTGAGAATTTGAAAGTCAAGTCGCTTCATTTCTTTCATTTTCAGTTAACACATACTCTCTAAAATTCATAACACTCCTATTTAGTAAAATAGCTCACTTACTAAATAAGTTTATATTATGGTAAAATAGTTTATTATATACCTGGAAAAAAAGAAAAATAGTTTGCTAAATAGGAATGATAGTTTACTAAAATAGTTTAGCAAGATAGTTTACTTACTTGTCAATTTCTAGCGAATCTTTATCTGCTGCCAATAATTTGTTTAAATTTAATTTGTTTTCCAATAATTTTTTAAAACTCTATTGCCTTTCTCACAATTATTTTTAGCTCCATGCATCTTCTTAACATGGTTTGTAAAGTACCCTCTAGTAATATGAGAAGGACAATATTGATAACTATTTTTTCTGACAGACCTTCTTTAAATATACTTTTATATTTATTGAATAACTGTTTTAAAAAAGTCTCCTATTGTATCCAAACATTTCCAAAAAAATTTTCCCTCCCAGATTTTTTTAATAAAACACTCCCTTTATCTTCACACATTTTTGAAACATTTTACTTTTTGTGTAACTGGGTGGACTAGCATTATTCTGGGTACTTGTACCAATGTCATCTTATTTGTTAACTTCTTTTAATAATTTTACTGCCTCATGTTCAGCTAACACCTATAAATTTTAAATACTCTTCTGAATAGAACTAATAGTTATCTTCATCAAAGAGTTCTATATCTTCATCTTTCTTCAACTTAATTCTCAAAAATAATATTTATTTATCTCTTTGAACCGCTGTTATAGTTGCTTTTATGTGCAAAAATTTTATATTAAATCTATCCACTTCTGAATCAAAAACTATCTGTCTATCTTTATCTACCAAAAAATACCATTTTTGTTTTATGTTTCACCATACCTTATTTGCGTTCTTTACATGTTTCATGAAAGTCATGCTTACATTGAAAGATAATTTTGAAAATATAAAAAAATGTTGCATCATTATAACATGTCATTTAGATAGTATCTGAATTAGATCTAAACATATTATCTATCAGAGCAGATTTATGACACATAACAATCATCTTTATACTTTTTTCTACCTATTGTGAAGAATTCTGCAATATTTTTATTTAATTTATCCCCCACATAATACAACACTAAAATACTATCTTTAAATAATTATACGTGATTTGTTAAAAAACCTTTAATATCGCCAATATTATATCCCTACCCAATCATCTTTATCTTTGCAAAATACTATTGCTTCACCTCTGGTATAGTTTTCTGAATTAACATCACCTTTATCTTTAGCTCTAGTTGAAGTTAAATTGAAGTTGTAGTTGAAGGTGTACCTTTGGCTTTATCTTTAGCTAGAGTTGAAATTGTAGCCTTATCTTTATCTCTAGTTTTATGTTTATCAATAGAAGTAGTTGCAGTTGAAGCTTTAGCTTTATCTTTATTTTTATCTGTACCTTCATCTTAATCTTTGTCTTTATCTTTATCTTTACCTATAGCTGTAGTTGAAGTTGAAACTGTAGCTTTATCTTTATCTATTTCTTTATCTTCATCCTTATCTTCAAATTTTTCCATAGCTGTGTATTTATCTGCACTCGTAATTGATTCTCAATACTTTTTCACATGATGAGTCTTTCCTGATTCTGTAGCACTACAAAAATAGTAGGTAAAGTTAATTCTTCAAACTTCAACTCTTTCAACTCTTTTATTATCATTTTCCCCAAAATTTTCTTTTAACAACTTATGTCTATCATGATGCGATAAAAAATAAAATTATAATGAAGTTTGTAAACCAAGAATTTCTAAAAATGCATGTACCAAGAAAAAATAGCTCGCAAGGTGTGATCCACGTATAGGCCAACCTGTTACTCCTCCTGATGAGCCCCCCTAGATGAAAGCTATCTCAACAACTTGCAAATTTGGGAACAAAAACCCTGACCAGAATGTGCAAAACCAAATTTGATTGCTCTGATAAAACAATAGCAAAATAAATCGTGTTTTTGGTCGGGCAAGATGAAATGTTTTTGCAGCTCTGACAGATTCCTCTCTTCAGTTACGTTAAGTGTCACTGATTTTTCAATAATTTGTGCATGAGATAACCATATTTTACATTTCAACAAATAGCTTCACGTCAGCATATAAAAACAGAATTTCAAAAACTGCAATTTTGGTAACGTCCTCACATGTGTTAGTTTAATTGACTCAATTTGAATAAATAAAAACATTTGCATAACTTTTGCAAATATCAAAATAGGCTTCAATGAAAATCTTGAAATTTGTTTCTGTTGCTCTCAAGTTTTGTTTCAGTTTTCAAGATCGGTTTTGTTTTGTTTTTGATTGATTTATGGATTTATCACACGCTTTTCTCTCATATAATTATATGCAGCAGGTCGAACTCAATATTTAATAATGTTCAGTAAATTTATCTCAAAACTTCTAAGAGTAGTGGGAAAGATGTCTGCGCACAGATTTAGGCTTTCGTCAAAATGCTCATTTTGGACAATCTCGAGCACTCGGATACTCATCAAAAATGGGAATTTATCCCACATATTTACTCAAATTAAAACTTTATTTTTCTTATAGCCTACGTTTCTCTCATTATATCTGTAACTTTATCTTAGTTGTTAATGGGAAAACCCAGTCACAGCTATGGCTTTACCTACTCTATGGTTTTGGTTTAGAGTATAGTTTTGGTTTAGATTACAGTTCTGATTTGAACTCTAGCTAAAGTAGAACCTATGGTCTCAACCATAACAACAGATGAGGTTTTACGCAAATCCCTAGCTCTGACACACTGGGCAATGTTTTCCCACTACTTCGGTTAGATCTATATAATCTTTACGAACATAGTTTAGAAAGCTTTCACTTTAGTTTGAGAGCTTTCACATTAGTTCAGTTTTTCATATTGAACAAGGCAACAAAACTCACTTTTAGAAACGTTATATCTTTTCAGTGCGTTCTTATTCTAATATACAAAATGCATTTCTACTACGTTTGAAGAAGAAAAAATCCAAAATTTCCTTCTTGTTAACTAATGTCTTTATCAATCATTTTTATGTTATCTGTAAAAATTTATTGGTTTATAAAACTGTAAAAAGCTCAATCCGATAATTTGAAACATTGGATATGTCAAAAATCGGTTGTTTGTCATCCTGATAAAAAGTAGAAGTTTTTGGCGTTCACAAAACTCTTCAGAATTTCGATTTAGTCTCGACATTTGAAAAGAGAAAAAAATGAAGAAATTTGAAGATGTTTTTCGACCAATTTTAGGTTGAATGCGTTTTAAAATATTATAATAAGTTCATCTCTTCCTTTTTCAAGTTTATTTGAGTCCCAGATTTCCATAATTTTCAATTTATTAGTCTGGAGCCATAATTTTCAATTTATTTTCAAAAAGGAAAAGTTTGTGTCCTTATTGTTGTTCTAAAGCTCATTAACTATGGTTTGTGAATATGCCGAAAAATAACTCAGAGTAAAAATGTTGAAAGAATTACAATTTTCGGTGTATTTAAAACTTGTATAACATGTAATTATCACACCACATATCAAATGACAAAAAATTGTTTGTCATGGTAATATGACCACCTTCATTAACAAAGATGGCCGCTGCCATTAAGAGAATAATATCAAACGTGTAAAAACTTCGAATATAAGATGCCTTTAAGTACTAGCTTGCAAGATTAGGTATTATTTATTTCTTTAAACAAGTTATGCAAAGTATTCAATTTATTAGAAGGGTATAATTAAGATTTTACTTTAAAACAGGTAATTACTTGGGAAACCATAACTAATTTTAAGTTACAAATAATCTAGAAAAAATATTCTAGAATAATTCACTCTGAGCAGACCTTTTTTCTACCTGACAGTTTTTGGTTATTCATCATGAGTTTCACTTCACTACAAACACTAGCACAAAATTTTTAAACAGTTTTTTTAAACAGGGAAAATTCAATCAATTATATCTGCTAACAATGTGTGAGAGAAGATCCTTATGGGGAAAAGTGAAACAAGATCATGATGACAATAATAAGGATGCTCCTTGGAAACAATTTCAAATAAACAATTAGTTGAAAAAGTATGATTTTTGAAAATAACTGCTGAACCGCAAACGCTAAGAACAAAATAATTTTTGCGCCTATGCATGCTGGGTAGGCCCACTGTTTGATAAAAGAATAATGAATACAACCTAAAACATATTGAAGGGTCCAGCTTCTTTATTTTTTGCCCAAATTTAATATATGGACAAAATACAAAGCTTTGTATATCTTTTTAACTATGCTCTCGGTTTTACCAATCAAGAAACTGGAATCAACCAAGGCAACTGGCAGTTGCTCTAAAACTCAACTTATTAGAACTTTGTTCCACAATGTAAAAAATTTGGGAATTTGTAAGTCAATTCGCTTCATTTCTTTCATTTTCAGTTAACACATGCTCTCTGAAATTGATAACATTCCTGTTTAGTAAAATAGTTCACTTAGTAAATAAGTTTACTCTTTGGAAAAATAGTTTATTATATACCTGGAAAAAAAGAAAAATAGTTTACTAAATAGGAATGATAGTTTACTAAAATAGTTTAGCAAGATAGTTTACTTACTAGTCAATTTCTAGTAAATTTCTATCTGCTTCCAATAATTTGTTTAAATTTAAACTATTTTCCAATAATTTTTTAAAACTCTATTACCTTTCTCACAATTATTTTTAGCTCCATGCATCTTCTTAACATGGGTTGTAATGTACCCTCTAGTAATATGAGAAGGACAATATTGATAACTAATTTTCCTGACAGACGTTCTTTAAATATACTTTTATATTTATTGAATAACTTTTTTAAAAAAGTCTCCTTTTGTATCCAATAATTTCAAAAAAAATTTTCCCTCCCAGATTTCTTTAATAAAACACTCCCTTTATCTTCACACATTTTTGAAATATATTACTTTTTGTGTAACTGGGTGTTCTAGCATTAATCTGGGTACTTGTAACAATGTCATCTTTTTTACTAACTTCTTTTAATACTTTTACTGCCTCACGTTCAGCTAACACCTATAAATTATAAATACTCTTCTGAATAGAATTTATAGTTATTTTTATCAAAGAGTTCTTTATCTTCATCTTTCTTCAACCTAAATCTCAAAAATATTATTAATTTATCTCTTTAATCCGCTTTTAGAGTTGCTTTCATGTGCAAAATTTTTATATTAAATCTATCCACTTCTGAATCAAAAACTATCTGTCTATCTTTATCAACCAAGAAATACCATTTTTGTTTTATGTTTCACCATACATTATTTGCGTTCTTTACATGTTTCATGAAAGTCATGCTTACATTGAAAGATAATTTTGAAAATATAAAAAAAATGTTGCTTCGTTATAACATGTCATTTAGATAGTATCTGAATTAGATCTAAACATATTATCTATCAGAGCAGATTTATGACACATAACAATCATCTTTATACTTTTTTCTACCTATTGTGAAGAATTCTGCAATATTTTTATTTAATTTATCCCCCACATAATACAACACTAAAATGCTATCTTTAAATAATTACATATCATTTGCTAAAAATCTTTAATATCGCCAATATTATATCCCTACCCAATCATCTTTATCTTTGCAAAATACTATTGCTTCATCTCTGGTATAGTTTTCTGAATTAACATCACCTTTATCTTTAGCTCTAGTTGAAGTTAAATTGAAGTTGTAGTTGAAGGTGTACCTTTGGCTTTATCTTTAGCTAGAGTTGAAATTGTAGCCTTATCTTTATCTCTAGTTTTATATTTATCAATAGAAGTAGTTGCAGTTGAAGTTTTAGCTTTATCTTTATTTTCATCTGTACCTTCATCTTAATCTTTATCTTTATCTTCATCTTTACCTATAGCTGTAGTTGAAGTTGAAACTGTAGCTTTATCTTTATCTATTTCTTTATCTTTCTGCTCATCTTCAAAATTTTCCATAGCTCTGTATTTATCTACACTCGTAATTGATTCTAAATACTTTTTCACGTAATGAGTCTTTTCTGATTCTGTAGCACTACAAAATATAGTAGGTAAAGTTGAATCTTCAAACTTCAACTCTTTCAACTCTTTTTCATCATATTCCCCAAAATTTTCTTTTAACAACTTATGTCTATCATGAGGCGATAAAAAGTAAAATTATAATGAAATTTGCAAAAGCAATAAATAATTCCAAACGAAGACATTTTATTTACCAAAAATGAATGTTTTATCTTTTGATGAGTTTTTTGTCAAATATAATATTGAGAGTAAAGCTATGAGTAATATTGATCTAATGTGAATGGGCGAACAGATAAGTCTAACAGCAACAGAGGTGATAATGAGAGATGAAGAGATAAAATCATTTAGGATTATAGACCATAGCATAATTGTTCGTTCACAACCAAATGGGGGCACACAAATTTATGTCAAGAGATAGGGTAGGAGGAATATAATATTTCAATAATTTTGGTATAGAAACAACACCATTTTTTTTACAAAAAGTATACTAATTTAGGTTCTGATGAAGGAATACAATGAGATAGTGAGAGATGCATTGACAATGAGAGTTGATTATGCATTCAATCAATTAAAATACAGAGATGCTTAATTACAGATAAAGACATAGACAAAGATACAGATAAAGATAAATACAAAGATAAAAATATTGCTGAAGATAAAGATATAGATAGAGACAAAATCATATATATATGTAAAAAAAAATGGAGATATAGATAATATCATATATATAGATGAAGCTATAGATAAAGATGAAGATAAAGGTAATAGCATATGTTTAAATATTGCTAAAGATAAAGCTACATCTACGACTATAGACAAAGATAAAGATAACGTTTTATATATAGATAGCCCACCAAATGTAATTAGTCTTTTTGAATTCCCAATACCAGAAACTTTTGGATGTATGATGTCAGTCGTGTGGTAAGACATATTTATCAGTGAATGTGGTAAGAATTATTTTTTGAAGAACATATTCTTAAAAATTTAGACTTTGATAATTTGTATATTATAGGAGAAACCGGAGATCAATGTAAGAATTTTTCCAAAGAGGCATCAGCCTCTTATTATTATCAGATATCAATGAGTAAGCTAAATCACAAGATATAGATAACACAAAAAGAAATCTATTGAAATTTGAAAAATTCCCTGTTAAATTACCTATAATGAATGAGTATTTTTGAAGATTTAGGTAGACCTAATAATTTTAATATGTTCTATCTTTTTCAGAACATATTTTCTACTGAAAGACAAAGTGTTAGAGAAAACTCTATTGTCTTCATAGAATTTAAAAAAGAGGTAAGGTACTAAAATCTATCACTAATATTAAAAAAAATATTATATTGACTAATATATCTAATATTTTGTCTACGAATTGATCTACCATTATAGCAACTAATATATCTGCTATTATATCTACTCTTATATCTAATAAAATATCTAATATTCTATCTGATATTATAAATAAAATTATACCTAGCAGTATACCTACTAATATATCTAATGTTATATCTATTATTATATCTGCTATATATCTAATATTATATCTACAGTTATATCTGAAATTATTTATAATATTATATATACTATTATGTCTATTATTATATCGAATGTTATATCAATTATTATATCTACTATTATATCTACTATTATATCTATTAATATATCAAATATTGTGTCTACTCTTACATCTAATATCATATCTAATACTATACCTACTATTATACCTAATATTTTATCTAGTGTTTTATCTAATATTATATCTAACATTATATCCACTATATATCTAATATTATATCTAATATTATATCTACTATATATCTAATATTATATCTACTATATATCTAATATTATATCTAATTTTATATCTACTATATATCTAATATTATATCTAATATCATACCAACTATTATATCTGAAATTACATATACTATTATATCTACTATCATATCTTTTATTATATCGAATGTTATATCAACTACTATATCTACAATTATATCTACTATCATATCTAATATTATATCAAATATTATGTCTAATCGTATATCTAATATCAATTCTAATACAATGCCTACTATTAAATCTAATATTTTATCAATAGTTAAATCTAATATTATATCTAATATTATATCTACTGTTATATCTGAAATTACATATACTATTATATCTACTATCATATATATTATTATATCGAATGTCATACCAACTACTATATCTACTATTATATCTACTATTATATCTATTATTATATCTATAGTCTTTTCTCTAATATCTAATATTATCTCTTTTTTCATATCTAATATTTTATCTATTATTATATCTAATATTAAAACTAATATTATATCTAACATAAAACCTAATATTTTTACTAACATTACATCTAATATGCACAATTTATATCTAATATTATATCTGAAAATGCATCTAATATTACATCTGTTTTTATATCTACCATTATGTCATCTATTATCTATGATCTACAATCTGATATCTAATATTATGTGTAGTTTTATGTCTACGATTGTATCTACTATTATAGCTAAAATTCTATCTAATATCATATCTACTATTAAATCTATAACTAAATCGAATATCTATTATCTCATATATAGTATCAAAATTTTATTATCTTTTATCTACTATTATACCTACTTTTATATCTACTATTTCGTCTACTATATCTACTATCGTTTATAATATTATATCAACTACTATATCTATTATTAAATCTACTTTTATATCAAATATGGAATCTACTATAGTATCTAATATCATATGTAATAACATATCTAATACTATATCTAATATTATATCTAATTTTATACCTATTATAATATCTAAAATTATATCAGTATCTACTATTCTATCTATTATTATAGCTATACTTATATCAGAGTCTTAAACTAATTGTAAAGTAAGACTTAATACATCTCCATCAAAGTCAATTGGTCTTCTTGATCATCTCTAATTTGAAACTCTAAATATTTTGTTTATTGCTTAGTAACATTTGATAACACACATTAGTTGGCATAATGTTTATTTAATAACTTGGTGGTTTTATTAGATTAAAAATTTATAGTATATCAAAACTATTACCATTAATTTAACTCCTGATATCACATTAAAATGAATTTTAATAGTGTTAAAACCCACAATATTAATAATATTGTAGAATGTATATTTACCTGATCTAATTATATGTTTTCTAAAGCTAGTAATGGGGCTATTGAGTTCTCTACATTGAGTTCTCTTCTTTTTCCTTTCTACATTTCATTGTATTCTTGTCAAGCTCTATTGTAACATTGCCATCAGTTTCCTCCTTGAATAATTTTACTACTTCAGATAACCCATATGCGCCTAGTATAATAGATGGAAATAATACATTGGTTCCATTATTATCATAATTAGGAATAGATGTAAATAGGAATAGAGCTAACGTTAGTGTTAGAGCTATAGCTAGTGCTAGTTTTAGTGCTATTGTTAGTGTTAGTGTAAGAGCTAGAGCTATCTAAAACCAAACTGGCATGTAGAAATTGGTTATGGTCTCTGTTTACATTGAACACTGTACTTTAAACCGATAATCTAGTTGAACCTAATCTAGTTATTTTAAGTTTATGTTCACTAACTTTCAATCTTTCTGTTGGTTTTGCCATTCTAACGTTTTTTTCTCTAGCTTCAGTTAAAGTTTCATATATCTTTTGTGGCTCATTTAGGATTAGGATATCATTCATTTATATTATTTGAAGAATACTTTAACTAATGTAATAGCTATAATATTAGCTATTGAAAGAACTATAGTAATAGTCATAGTAATAACTAAAGTAATAGCTATAATATTGGCTTTTACATTAGATTTTGTATTAGACGAAATACAGTTAATTTGTTGTAGTTTCAAATTGGACTTTGAATTAAATAAAAACAATTTCTGTATAGTAATGATACACATAATATTAAGATAATAAGTTATAAACCAAACAACCTAGCAACAATGAAAACCATTAATAATAACATTAAAATTTTGATTAGTAGAGGAGAGAATCAATTAAACAAACATGAAATTTATTTAGAGATAAAACCTAATGTTTCAGATAATGCTTTTGGGGTATAAGCTAATAGCATTATATACTTCTATCAAAATAGAAACTATTAGTGGTAAAACAATTGAAAAAGTAGATCATTCATTGTCATCCTAATCTATTAATGTATAAGTTACTAACTAGCACTAGTGATGAATATGAAAATGGTTTTGTTAGAGATCAAAGAGAAAGAGATAGTCAATTAAAACGAGATCATCAAGCTGCTTGTATATGAATATTAAAATGGAAGATCTATTTGGATTTAATAATAAATTAGAAAAGATTATATACGGCACAGGCTTTAAGTTAATACTAATAGATATAGTAAATATAGAGAATTGTATGAGCTAATGCAGGAGCTAAAGATTGTACAGTGCAGTGGCTAATGATTGTAATACAGAAATTAGAGATATAACTTTTTGTATGCACAAACTAATGATTCTAGTGTATTTGATAAGATGGATCTAATTGAATAAATTTGTAAGGTGGGAAAAGTAACCTATCTTGGTGATAGAAGGACTTTTATTATGGTGCTAATAATTATAATGTTGCATATAAAGAGATTGCAAATATTAATAGAATTTATAATGGATTAATAGATATTTTTAAACCATATATAAACCAAAGAGCCTTTAAAATTAGTAAGAGAGCATATGTATATGTTACTAGATATCAAAACAGTAGATAGTCATCGTTAATTTTAGGGCTAATGCTGTATTTATTGTTAATATTATGTCTAATGCTCTAGCTAAAGTTATGACTATTACTCTAGTTATAGTTAATACTCAAATTATGACTAATACTCTAATTATAGTTATGTCTAATACTATAGTTATATTTATAACTAACACCCTTGTTATATTTTTGAATAAAACTCTAGTTTTATCTAATACTCTGGTTATGTTTAATACTGTAGTTGAAGCTAATACTTTAGTTAAAGTCTTAGTCAGACCTTTTATAACTAATAGATAATTTAACAAAACCTATAGCATATCTAATGTCTTTTTTCTTTTCATTTGCTTTACATAGAACTTCATCATCCACCCTAATCTTAGGCTTACGTTTGGACTTAGGCTTAGGCTTAATAAAAAAATATTAATTTTTTTACATTTCATTACTTTTATACAAATAAATATGAGTAATTTCCAAAAATTTAAAACTAATTCATATTGTGGTGGTGGTAGACATTATAGTGGCCCTAATATTATTTATGGTTTTATGTTGGCTAACGTTAACATGATGTTAAAAGGTTCTTGCACTAAATATGAAAAAAATCGATGACTGTTCCAGATGCAACAATAGAAGCTGAGGGATTAGAAGCTTTCTTTAAAAGTTACGGTAGAGCTACGGTAAACTTTGGAAAGAAAGTTGCTAATAGTCCAGTAAGAGCTTCAGAGATATCAAGTAAAATAGGAAGTATAGCTGCAACGAGAAATCCTAAAGTAGCTTTAGCAGCTACACCTGAGCTAATTAAATTTGCAACAACCGAAAGTAGAAAAATATTACAGAAAATTAAGGTCTATATATAAGTACAAAGAAGGTGGAATGTTTATGGTTATGGTTAGAGTTATAAATAAGACTAAAACTAAGACACAGACCTCGACTAAGCCTAAGACTAAGAGAATGGATCTTGGCCTTTGTTTCACGGTATATGAAAAAAATTTATTATTACTTGATGTATCGTTTTTACTAAATAACAATTACTTTAGTTTGAAAAATATTCATCTTTTTTCCCTAATAATCTTCATATACTTTAAATAATTCATTGAATTCATCAGTATCTTTCTCACTACCTTTTTTTGACTTAAGGTAAAGTTTTAAATAAACTTATCATCAAACTGTTTAGCTAGAATATACATCTGTAAAAACTTTATTAATTCTTATTTTAGTATCTATTTTTTTTTGATAATGAGCCACATACAGTAGGAGTACCAGAAACTACTGGTATAGAATATATTATATCTGTACCAGTTATTGCAACTTATGTTTTCGTTGCTGTTGTTTCTATAGATGATAATACTATTTCAGTTATCTCTGCTATATTAAATTAAGTTTTAGATTTGCTTAGCCTCCTATTATAGATCTCAGTTTCAGAGTACTTTTTCATATAGTTTATAAATTAATATTATTATTAAATTTGCTATTAGCTGGGATTTTATCATTTATGTATTGTTCTGATAAAGAGCTAATATTAGGGTAAAGTAAAAGTGCACCAGGTTTAATTTCTTCCATTTTAACGGACTAAAAATTTAGTCATAGTTATAGCCAAAATCATAGACCTTATCATAGGCATAGTCAAAGCCATAGTCATGGTCATAACTATATAGTAAAAAAAACTATCAATCTTTTTCTTTATATCAAGTTGATTAAAGTCATAGTGCTTTGAGCCTAATGTCATCTTAGTAGAAGTAGATATTATGTATCTAAATTTTTCAGGATTGTTTGATGCATCAACGGATGTCATATATGATATTGAGTGTTTTTTCATTTTTATATGATACAGGAGCATCATTTAATAGATTTACCCAAATACCATTACATTTATAAACATTTTATTGTTGATTATGTGTAAAAATGTTCTATTAAATCTTTCTTTAAATTTAGATATTAAATAGCTATAGGTAGAATATATTTCTCTTTTAAAATGCTTAAGCAGGGATTTAAATGTTTTATTTTAAATTCCGCTAACTCTATCAACCCAAAAGTTTTCTGGTCTTCCCCATTTGATAAAGTTATTTTAAACGCATTAGTTATAGTTAAACCGGAATAATTCTTTAAAGTAATAGCCCAGGCATATTTGGTAAATATATCTATGAAAGTTAATAGAAGTTTATAATTATTTTTATATTTACTTAAAGATGGTTTATCAATTAAATCCGGTGACCAAGTTTCTTCTTTACATAAAGGAACATTTCTTTCTCTTTTAAACTTTGTTGTTATTGGACTAAACCTTTCCTTAGATAATAGTTTTTATCTAGCTTTAGTTTGTGGTTGTATGTTTGACTCTCTCTTTTGCAGAAACCTAATTCATATACGTAGTTGTTGGCTTTTTGATTTGCCATAATTAAGATCAATGTTATTTGGTAGCTCTTGACTATTAATAAACATAGATAATTGCTGTTTAGATACATTTACCACTTCATCGTACCAACCATCATGGCCGCCTTTGGTTCTAGTATAAGTAATTCTAGTCATTCTAATGAATTGTTGGGGTCATTAGCCTTCATTGGACCCCAAGCTTTAATTTGCTTTTCATCAGTAGTATCATAGAGAGTTTTTTCGCTTGCAGAGTCTTTTCTCGGTGATAAAAACTTGATTCCTAAATTATCAATTTAGTTTGCTTTATTACTTCTAGTATCACCCTTTCGTTCGTAACCAATATCCCAAAAAAAATTGCATTATTTTGTATTCAACACCTCTTATATTTTTTAAGGTTACATCTTTATTAGCAACAGACATACAGCTGCCCATTGAGAAATTATAAATGTTATTTATTGTTTTCATACCATTTTCAGTTACAGATAAATTTTTACCATTTATTTGAAATTGGTTTGCATTTGCAATAATGAAGATCAATAGTAATTGTTTGCTCTTTTGATTCTTCATATCTGCTAGGGCCTCGATTATATCAATGCCTAAACTAAATGTTGCACCTTTGGAATTTTTTATTGGGGTAGAGAATGTACGTTATGGAAACTCTAAAGATTTTGAAGTATGATGGGGCTTTGCCTGTGCGTCACCGTCATTACCTTTTAACACATCTAAAGTTTGGTTAGCTATTGTCAAACCTTTTTACCATAAGTATTTAAAGTTTTAGCTAGAGGATCAAATAATTCCTCTATTTTACTATAATATTCTTGATTTCTTAGTTCCTCTTCTAAACTATTTTTTCTGTTTTTTTTCTTATCTATTTAGTTCTTTTAGTGTTTCTAGTTCTCTCATTTGATTATGGTAAATTATTTTGTAAAGTAAGAGCAGCAAAATAGAGTTCGCGCTCATCATTATTAGTTAGCTCCTTATTAATTTCAATGAGTACATTTTTGTCTCCAACATCTATGCCTAGCCCCAACTTTATCAATAGCTCTAAAGGAGCTTTATTAATTTTATTTATTAATTCTTTCTTAATTAGATATAGCTCTTTACCATGAAGATAGCTCTCAAAATTATTCACTCAAAATCTCTTATCATCAAATGAGTTTGGGCTCCTTTTAGTTGTTTTCACTGTGACTTATATCTTTACGTATCTTTATACCTTATATCTTTACGTATCTTTTGTTTTTATTTTCGTTTACAATTTTCTTTTTTTATACATTAAGGTTTTATAGTAATCTTCATGTTCAGCTCTAATCTGTTTCTGTATTCCTTTTTTTCTTTAGCATCACAATATAAAAAGCTATATGTTTTTGATAATAATACTATAAACTCATCTATAATTTTACTTCCAATTTCATATTTGAATTTATCAGGTACTATTTTATTAGTTTTGTCTGGTATATCAAGATTGCTTCCGTCCATGTACTCGTCATGGATATTACTTTCAGTAAAAATTATTATGAAGTTATCAGTTTTCATATAACGTAGCTGTAGATCTTTGAGTGATGGTTTTGATACCTTATAGAATGTATCATAAATTTGTAGATTACCTAATTCTAATACTGTTGCCCCTAGATATAAGATATATTGAATTATCACGTTTTATTTCTTTATTATCAATTTCAATTAGAGCTGCATCTTAATATCTAAATATATCTTTGAATGTTGGCTTGTATACAGTTTTAATTGTTTCATATTCGTCTGCTAGTATCTTAGCGTCTATATGCTTTCGAGGATTCTCACAGGTTTTATCAAATAACGCATTATTCAAAGACAAAAAGCTATCTATCTCAGACTCAATTTTAGCAATAGCTCTCATCTCAAATTAAGGTCTATACAGTCTCTAATAATGAAGTCTTGTTTAAATTTTATTATTCTACATACTTTAGTAATCTCTGCTCCCATACTAACAACAAACATGAACTTTATATAGCGGATTGGATATTCTGTTTTTTATTTTGGCCTAAGAAAAGTGTCTCTTATCAAGCGTTATCTTTCTCTCTTTCTCTATAGCCTTAGTCTTTCTTTCCACTTTTCGTTTAAGTGTGAGTAGTTGTAAACATCTAGTACCATCTTTAAATTTGTCTGTATAGTTTATATCACAAATAAACCAATACCCATAGCCACTATCATTACTAGTATTTAGCACCTGGTTTAGGGATATGTCTGTACAGCTAAACTCTTCGTATGGTAAATTCTGCCGTAGAGCATAGCCTTATAGATTGTAAGCGTCTATGTATTGATGGATCTTTGGTCATGCTGCGCCATGGACCTCCGGTCAAGTGCCCGCATTAATCTTTGACTAGAGTCTTGACTGGGAGTAGAGTTAAGATTAGAGTCAAAACTAAAGTCGGGACTAGAGCTAGAGCTAGAATTGGAACATTTCATAAATCTATTACCCATGACACCACATATACCACCTCTAATTGCGTCAATGAAGTCTTTTTACGTTTTTCATCTTGAATGGTATCTAGAGCTACTCCACTTGTCTTTAGAAATCAGTCAAAGCTATAACCAGGAAGGCTTATGTAGTGTAGTCTATGTAGTTAAGTCTGTATGTTTTAATATTTAGTCCAGTATATGAAGTAAAACCATGTTGTAATATGTAAGTATCAATATCCATGTATTCTAGTGTTAACTCTCTACCAGTTTTGTTACTATTAGCTTCATTAAAATTATCTACTTCTTCTTGAGATGATAGTTTAATTGTTAATGAAGCTTTGAAGCGCTTTCTAATTAGGTTACCTAATAAATTTTAAAAAGATTTTTGTCTTTAAAATACTCGTGTGGGTATGATGATTTTGTTGTTAGATTATCAATATCAGCTATTTTTTTTGATGTGCCCATGAAACTATAGCTATCCATAAACTTTAATGTGCATACTCTAAAGGTTCTGTTCTCACTACTACAGGGGAGAGCTTCTATTTTTCTTTTTGCAGCATTTTGATTGAATATTCTATCAAACAGTAAAATGAAGTCATACCCTTTATCATTGTGCAAAACACCGAGATAAATATCTGATCTTTACAATTTAGATTACAAATCTTACAAGCGGGGCCTCTGTATTTACCTGTTTTATGACAATAGTCTCTGACTTCGTTTATGCATCCTTTGTCGCATATATGACTTTTACTATAAGCGTTTTGGTATAGTTTATCTTATACTATACCAAAGAGATTATGTTTACTTTTATATCTAATAATTCTGTAACAAAATGTTTAATATAATCAGTACTAAAGTACTCTTTGTAGTAGTCATTCCCCCAGGTAAAGCCAATTGAGATGAGCACATGTTTAGATATTACAAACATGTTATCTTCTACACTTCTTACTATTCCTTCCAATATCAGCACATAAGACATTCTGTACTTCTTTTTGTCTATGATAATTCTTGAACGCTATTTTCTAATGTGTTGGGCAAACAATCTTTGGCTTTATTTATGCATAACATGTGTGTTCATTGTAATTAACTTCAGAGTCAAACCAGTATTCACAGTTATCACAATGCCATAGTTAAAATCTTGTTGTATTAAGTCTTTTTAGTAATACATCTTTGTTTTTATTCGGTTCACTTTCTACACTTTTTAAAATACCTTGCTTATAGCATTCAATATAAGCAGTTATCACCGACTTTTTTTAATATAATTGATAATATATAATATTATCTAGAGCATATTATACAAATTCATTAATATTAGTAATATAGCCTTGGTCTAATCTGCTGATATAGAACTGGCAACTATTAAAAGAAGAAGTTAATTTAAATGTGTCACTGGATTCTACCTTCTCTCTCCAATGAATATTCTCATGTGTTTTAGAGCCTTCTCATTTCTAATTTTTTTTCACAATATAGACAATTATTTTCTCGTGAATATATAAATCCGTCTTCCTCATCAGATAGATTAGCTTCTTCGTTTTAGCTTCAACTTTAGCTTCAGCTTTAAATATAATGTTATCATCATCATCATGCATATTGTTTAAATAATATTCTGTTAAAGTGTGTTTGAAATACTCTCTCTTTGAGTTGATTGATCGATTGCAAACAGTGCAGAACTGAAATGGTTTATGACTTGGGGTGTCCATTTTTTATGGGAAAACATTTGAAAACAAAAAATTGTAATTCAAAAATATGTAAAATGCCTTCAAAATGTAATAATTGTGAAATTAAAACTCGGCGGGTGTGCTGTGATAAATATAGATTGCAACTACATGAATGTTTCATATCTTATGAGGTGATCAGCTCAAAAATAGATATCAACATAGGGGAAAACTTTTTAATAATCCTGATTTATATATATCATGTAATACGTGTAAAAGATATAAACATATAGCGTCCTTTAGATTTGATAGATATAAGTGCAGGTTGTGTGTTTACATAAGTAGATATAGAATTGGTCACACTAAGAACCAGTTCAGAGAACATGGGAATCAAACAAAGTATTGGGAAAAGAGTATCCTGTGCGTCAGAGCTAGGGCTTTTGTAAAAACCTCATCTTTTGTTGTGGATGAGACCATAAATTTGACTTTAGCTGTGGTTAAAATCAAAACTTCAATCTAAACCAAGAACTTAGAGAAGGCAAAAGAAATAGTTGTGACTGGGTTTTCCCATTTCCAACTAAGATATTGTAAGAGACATAATCAGAGATATAGTCAGAGATAAAACGTAGGGTATAAGTAAAACAAAATTTTATTTTGAGTAAATATGTGGGACAAATGCCCGTTTTTGATGATGTTCCGAGTGCTAAAGATTGTCCACTATGAGCATTCTGACAAAACTGCGCAGGACAAAAACTGCGCAGGGCACATTTTCCCCACTACTTCAAAAGCATTTATCACTCAAAAGTATATAACGGCAAAATGTTTCTTTCATTGATTCGTTTGGTTCGAACAGTGTTTTTCATGTTAGTCTTTTTTTCAACTCATGATTGATAACGTTTTGATCACAAGTTGGCTAGGTTGATCAAAACTGGCCATGTGATCACTATGGCAAGACTTGAAGAATCTTTTTCGTTTCCTTTTCTTTAATGTTATGAGTGACTACTGACCGCAAAAACAAACAAAAATTAATTAAAACAATTTTGATTAAGAAACTTATTTTTCCATTTTTTCTCTTTCGACAGGGGTTTCACTTTGGTTCCTTTGAGCCTTAAGATTTTTTTAAAGGAAATTTTGATGCATTATTTTTCAAGAAAGTTCTAGGGGAGGGTTTTTACAGGGAAGATTTTTGGTTAAAAAAATATTCAATTCACCAAATTTTAAAGTGAATGACAAGAGATTATTTCAGATCTGAAGTTCTGTGACAGAACAGTCATCATTCAGTAAAAGAAGTCAATACATTTAATTAAGAAATGTATTTTTCCTTTTTTCTTTTTCCAGTTGTTTTCTGTTCCGGTCTTAACAACCATTCTGGGGTATTTGAGTGAAAGTTTTTCTTAAAAATAAGGTGTAAGATATTGGAGAATAGATAATTGAGACTCTTTCTTTTTTCGAGACACAAAAACTTCTGAAAAATTGTTGTTATGATAGAATTGAAACACAAAACACATAGGAAAAAAGCACATAATTAAATTTCATGCAGCACATAAGGGAAGTTCCTAAAACGGTCACAAGAAAGTGGATCATGAAAAACGTCAGTTCTTTAACAAGAATTAATTGACTAATCAGTTGGAAAAAAAGAAAAAGTTAAACTGTGAATGTTTATTGGACTTCGTGACCTAGAAGGACCACATTTTTTTTGAAATAGGACATCTATATTTCCTATTTCACAATATTACAAGGTCAAAATTCGGCTAGTTGGTCAAAACTGGCCATGTGATCACTATGGCAAGACCTGAAGAATCTTTTTCGTTTCATTTTCTTTAATGTTTTGAGTGACTACTGACCGCAAAAACAAACAAAAATTAATAAAAACAATTTTGATTGAGAACTTATTTTTCCATTTTTTCTCTTCCGACAGGGGGTTTCACTTTGGTTCCTTTGAGCCTTAAGATTTTTTAATTGGAAATTTTGATGCATTATTTTTCAAGAAAGTTCTATGGAAGGGTTTTTACTGGGAAGATTTTCGGTTAAAAAAATATTCAATTCACCAGATTTTAAAGTGAATTACAAGAGATTATTTCAGATCTGAAGTTCTGTGACAGAACAGTCATCATTTAGTAAAAGAAGCCAATACATTTAATTAAGAAATGTATTTTTCCTTTTTTCTTTTTCCAGTTGTTTTCTGTTCCGGTCTTAACAACCAATCTGAGGTATTTGAGTGAAAGTTTTTCTTAAAAATAAGGTGTAAGATATTGGAGAATATATAATTGAGACCCTTTCTTTTTTCTAGACTCAAAAACTTCTGAAAAATCGTTGGTATGATAGAATTGAAACACAAAACACGTAAGAAAAAAGCACATCATTAAAATTCATGCAGCACATAAGGGAAGTTCCTACAACGGTCACAAGAAAGTGGATGACGAAAAACGTCAGTTCTTTAACAAGAATTAATTGACTAATCAATGGGAAAAACAAAAAAAAATAAACGGTGAATGTTTGTTGGACTTCGTGACCTAGAAGTACCACATTTTTTTTAAATAAGACATCTATATTACTTATTTCACAATATTACAAGGTCAAAAGTTGGCTAGTTGGTCAAAACTGGCCATGTGGTAACTATGGCAAGACTTGAAGAACCTTTTTCGTTTTATTTTTTTTAATGTTTTGAGTGATGACTGACCGCAAAAACAAACAAAAATTAATGAAAAAACAATTTTGATTAAAAAACTTTTTTTCCATTTTTTCTCTTCCGACGGGGGTTTCTCTTTGGTTCCTTTGAACCTTTAGATTTTTTTAATGGAAATTTTGATGCAATATTTATCAAGAAACTTCAAGGGAATGGTTTTTACAGGGAAGATTTGCGGATAAAAAAACATTCAATTCACAAGATTTTAAAGTGAATGACCAGAGAGTATTTCAGATCTGAAGTTCTGTGACAGAACAGTCATCAATCAGTAAAAGAAGTCAATACACTTAATTAAGAAAAGTATTTTTCCTTTTTTCTATTTCCAGTTGTTTTCTGTTCCGGTCTTAACAACCATTCTGAGGTATTTGAGTGAAAGCTTTTCTTAAAAATAAGGTGTAAGATATTGGAGAATATATAATTGAGACTATTTTTTTTTCTAGACACAAAAACTTCTGAAAAATCGTTGGTATGATAGAATTGAAACACAAAACACACAAGAAAAAAGCACTTAATTAAATTTCATGCAGCACATAAGGGAAGTTCCTAAAACGGTCACAAGAAAGTGGATGGTGAAAAATGTCAGTTCTTTAACAAGAATTAATTGACTAATCAATGGGAAAAACAAAAAAAGTTAAACGGAGAATGTTTGTTGAACTTCGTGACCTAGAAGGACCAAATTTTTTTTGAAATAAGACATCTATATTACTTATTTCACAATATTACACGGTCAAAAGTCGGCTAGATGATCAAAACTGGCCATGTGGTTACTATGGCAAGACTTGAGGAACCTTTTTCGTTTTATTTCTTTAAATATTTTGAGTGATGACTGACCGCAAAAACAAACAAAAATTAATAAAAACAATTTTGATTAAAAAAATGGTTTTTCCATTTTTTCTCTTCCGACAGGGGGTTTCACCTTGGTTCCTTTGAGCCTTAAGATTTTTTAAATGGAAATTTTGATGCATTATTTTTCAAGAAACTTCTAGGGAAGGGTTTTTACAGGGAAGATTTTCGGTTAAAAAAGTATTCAATTCACAAGTTTTTAAAGTGAATGACCAGAGAGTATTCCAGATCTGAAGTTCTGTGACAGAACAGTCATCATTCAGTAAAAGAAGTCAATACATTTAATTAAGAAATGTATTTTTCCTTTTTTCTTTTTCCAGTTGTTTTCTCTTCCGGTCTTAACAACCATTCTGGGGTATTTGAGTGAAAGTTTTTCTTAAAAATAAGGTGTAAGATATTGGAGAATAGATAATTGAGACTCTTTCTTTTTTCTAGACACAAAAACTTCTGAAAAATCGTTGTTATGATAGAATTGAAACACAAAACACATAAGAAAAAAGCACACCATTAAAATTCATGCAGCACATAAGGGAAGTTCCTGTAACGGTCACAAGAAAGTGGATGATGAAAAACGTCAGTTCTTTAACAAGAATTAATTGACTAATCAGTTGGAAAAACAGAAAAAGTTAAACTGTGAATGTTTATTGGACTTCGTGACCTAGAAGGACCACTTTTTTTTGAAATAGGACATCTATATTACCTATTTCACAATATTACAAGGTCAAAATTCGGCTAGTTGGTCAAAACTGGCCATGTGATCACTATGGCAATACCTGAAGAATCTTTTTCGTTTCCTTTTCTTTAATGTTTTGAGTGACTACTGACCGCAAAAACAAACAAAAATTAATAAAAACAATTTTGATTAAGAAACTTATTTTTCCATTTTTTTCTCTTCCGACAGGGGGTATCACTTTGGTTCCTTTGAGCCTTAAGATTTTTTTAATGGAAATTTTGATGCATTATTTTTCAAGAAGGTTCTAGGGAAGGGTTTTTACAGCGAAGATTTTCGGTTAAAAAAAATATTCAATTCACCAGATTTTAAAGTGAATGACAAGAGATTATTTCAGATCTGAAGTTCTGTGACAGAACAGTCATCATTCAGTAAAAGAAGTCAATACATTTATTTAAGAAGTGTATTTTTCCTTTTTTCTATTTCCAGTTGTTTTCTGTTCCGGTCTTAACAACCATTCTGAGATATTTGAGTAAAAGCTTTTCTTAAAAATAAGGTGTAAGATATTAGAGAATATATAATTGACTCTTTCTTTTTTCTAGTTAAAAAATTTCTAAAAAAAGTATGATAGAATTGAAACACAAAACACATAAGAAAAAATCATATCACTACAATATTATGCCTCACATAAGGGAAGTTCCTATAACGGTCCAAAAAGATAGGGAGATGAAAAACGTCAGCTTTTTAACAAGAATTAATTGACTAATCAGTAAAAAAAAATTAAACGGAGAATGGTCGTCGGACTTCTTGACCCAGAAGAACCAAACTTTTTTGAAATAAGACATCTATATTAATCAATTGACGAAAGTACACGATCAAAATCAATGCAACTTTTCTATAAAAAATTAGTGTCAACGAAAACCTGACATGCTCTTTCTGTATCAGTTTTGATAGGAAGAACTGAATAAAAAAATTGGAAGGAAATTTAACGTAACAATTGATTTTTTGTGTCTCCAATTTCAAGAATTTCAAAAACTCAAACTTGCAACAAACCGATTATGATTGGCTTCCCCAACTTTGCTTCGACAAAATTAATCACCTGAATTGCCATCACCTGAACTTCTTGAATTTTCCCTTATACGCTTTGTTTGGATTTTGGTTTGTTAATACGGTAGCCCTTAACTGGTGCGTTGAGTTTCGCGTTTTTAGAGTTCAATTGTTTTTGAGAAATCATTTTTGTACAGTTTTAACATTTTTGACTAGTTCAAGAAGAATCTAAAATTTTGCAGTCAAGCCTCGGGAAGATCTATTTTAAAAAAAATAGGAAAATTAGATAACCCAAGATCGATCCTTGTATCCTTCCACTAGTTAAATCGCATATTTCTGCCGTTTTCAAAATTATTCAAAATTGCTTCTTGTTAATAATTTATGACAAAATTAAACACTAAACATTGCACCAAAACTTTTTTGTAATAGTTCCTTGTGAATTTCGTCAAACGCTTTTGAAAAATTGAGATACAAAACAATTAAACTCATTATTGTGTCATTATCTTTTTGGAGTAAACGTTGAAATTACCCTCCCAAGGTGGATTTGGACACTCAGCTTAGCGTGCTGATTGTTCTGTAGAATGTCAAATTGTCTTTTTTATGGTCTTCATAATATAGAGAGAGACAAGTGAGAACTTTCCGATTGTTATGAAACTATTTGTTTTATTTTGGATGACTGTTTTGGATAGCCTTTTGGACCAGATTTGAAACAATTTTAAACAAACTTTCTGGCCAAGTCAATTTGTTTGATTATGTTTTGCTTATAGTTAAACTGAGTTCAATTGCACAAATTGATTGATTGCTTTATGGTCAGGGGATGTATAGTAGCAGCCTGAGAAGCCGACATCTCAAATGAAGCTATCAGAACTATTCATTGATGGGACAGAACTTCTGATGGATGTGGCTTAACCGGCCATATAAAATGGGGATTTCATCCGGCTATATAAAACAAGGATTTTACTTGACCAAAAATTTAAATCATAGAATGCCTACATTATAAAATAAAACAGTGCATCTAGGCAGGGGTCATACAAATGTCCATGCACACAAAAATAGGGCAAGAAAAAGGAGGAGAGCAATCATTTTATGGGGTGTACTATGCCAGGTGATGATGGGAACAGCTACATAATTAGGACAAACACCTGGGTACAAATACTCATCGTCGAAAAATTTTTTCTCAATGCCCTTCCTCAGTGCTTTTTGTGTTTTTCCGGAAAGTCCTGTTCACTGTTTTTTTATTGACTTCTAGCAATTAGAGCATTACCACACCCAATTTTTTTTCTTTTCGGCCTAGAGCTGATCATTAAAATTCTAGCGTTTTGCATTAATCATTTATCTTGCAAATTTTCACATTTTGTATTTTGAACGTCGGCCATTCCCCATACAATAATCTAGTGCGACTCCCTCATTGGGAAAAAACGACTATTGATTTTTGGAGCTGCGGCCTTCAAAGTAACAAAATATGGACTAAAGTTTTGGGAAAAGTAATTCCAATTCTTCATTGAACTCAAATTGTACTGGTTCTCTTAAGATTTGAGTGCATAGTGCCCTTAACCACATCTTGTTTTTCTTTCACCGAGCAATTTGCAATTATAACCATATGATTAAATATGGTTAAAAATACTTGTGTTATCTGCAAATAGAAATAATCACCGTAGTGTTTATAATAAATGAAAAATCGTTCACATTTAAAAAGAAAAATGAGTGGTCCAAAAATGGTTCCCTGTGGCACACCGGGATTCAGAATTTCACACTCTAAAAAAAACATGCCGTTAACATTTACTTTTTTTCTGCGGTTAACAAGAAAAGAAAACAGCCGTTTTTTCGCTTCCTGGGAAAAACCGTTCATTTCAATTTACAAAAAAAATGCTATGCAAAATAAAATTCAGAAATTTGCAAAATCTAGAAAACAGTTTTTATAAGAACAGGTACTCCGCTTTGATCTAAATTAGTTGAAACTTTCAACACGGCACCGGTTGCTGAGTTTTCCGAAATCCGAAATGCTCTTTGTTAAATAATTTATGCTTTTCAATGAAATTAATCATCTGATTCAGAAGGAGGCGCAAAACCCGGAGCTACAGAAATTGGTTGATAGTTTAAACTATCAAATTAATCACATTTTATGAGAATTGGTGTTACATAATCTTTTTTGTTTTAGTTGGGAAAATTTTCTAAATGCACTCATTTAAAGCGAACTGTAGATGTAAGTCTATTACTAATTTGCAGACCTTATGAGAAGAACTGATGTTACACAAGGTTCTGCTTTTTAGTTAGTATTAGTTGTCCTCCAAGTCCTTTAACGTCCTTCAAGTCAATGAACACAGTTCTAATCTACTCACAGCTCTGAATGTGAATCGGAGCATTTACAAGTGTGAGTGTCACACGTATAAAAAAGATATACTGATAACCTTGGGATTCACAGTTAAAGACTTAGTTTAAAACTTGATTCGTTGCCTGATTTACGGCTGAAAACATGAACAGCGATTCGGAGGAGGTCGGGTAGAACTCTTATATTTTTTTGCTCCTCTGCCGCAGGTGCATGTCTATCTGCTTCCAAAGACTCCTTCTTCTTTTAATTGACCTTTTTTTGTGTGTGCAAAAATCATTTACACTAACTGTTAAAAGAGTTAACATTCGATATCAAAACTCTTTTTATTACTTATTCTGTTTTTGCAATATCTTTTATCGTCAGGAGTTGAGTTAGGTTAAATATTTACCAATTTGCATAAATACAGTAACACATCTTGGTAATTTATTTACAGTTTCAAACTCTTTAAAATTTGGAAAGTTGTCCACGTTAAAGTGTTGTTAAATACGTTAAAAGAAGTTTAAAACTGTTTCAAATGTGTAGTTTGGTTTATGAGTTTTCCTTTGGAGATGTTGTTCTTCGTGACTGATTCTGTTTTCCGCATATGCTTGTTTGAAAGATTTCAAGCAGAACATGGTCTTTGCACTTAAGACATCAATATTAATTCCCGCTCCTCTACTCGTGTGGAAAATTCAGTTGGGGCTTGCGTCTACTAATGTGATGAGCTTTTATGATTATAAATGTTTCGTAATTTTGACACCGATCTATTTTTTTTAATTAAAGGCTGTCAGTGCGCCACAGCATTTCACAACATGTTGACCCACCGGTGAATCCATTATTCGACGCTTGTTGTCGAATGTCGAGAAGCATGACCAACATAGACGAAACTGCACCTCCAACAACTCATCTTGCATACCATAAAAGATTTCAGGTTGTTATCAAACCTTGATTTCACGGATGGTAGGCATGTTCTCAATTTACGTGTGAGCAAAATGATTGTCAATCTTCAAAAATTTTCCAATTTTTTTTTCAATTGCAGGCTGATGTTACCTCGTCATTGCAGGAAAAATAAAAGCTTAGCGTCTGTCATGTGTGGTTTGTGCCCCATCTGTTGTAGTTTTTTTGTCACCATACTTCACCATACTGCATCGTCAGGAGTTGATGAAATGTTACGTTAAATATTTAACCATTTGCATAAATACAGTAACACATTTTGGTAATTTATTTACAGTTTCAAACTCTCTAAAATTTGGAAAGTTGTCCACGTTAAAGTGTTGTTAAATACGTTAAAAGAAGTTTAAAACTGTTTCAAATGTGTAGTTTGGTTTATGAGTTTTCCTTTGGAGATGTTGTTCTTCGTGACTGATTATGTTTTCCGCATATGCTTGTTTGAAAGATTTCAATCAGAACATCATCTCTGCAATTAGGACTTCAGTGTTAATTCCCGCTCCTCTACTTGTCGGGAAAATTCAGTTGTGGCTTGCGTCTACTAATGTGTAGTGATTTTATTGTTATAAATGTTTCGTTATATTGGCAGTGATATATTTTTTTATAATTAAAGGCTGCCAGGGCGCAAGAACGTTGCACAACATGTTGATCCACTGGTGAATCAAATATTTGAGGATCGTTGTTGAATGTCGAGAAGTTTGACCGACATATATGAAATTGCATCTCCAACAACTCAGCTTGTATACCACAAAAAATTTCAGATTGCTGTCGAAATTTGATTTCAGGGATGGTAGGCATGCTCATTTACGTGTGATTGAAACGATTGTCATTCAGCAATTGCTTTCCTATTTTTGTTTCAATTGCAGGTTGATGTTACCTCGGCACTACAGGAAAAAAATTGATTTGACGTCTGTTGTGTGTTGTTTGTGCCTCATCTGTTGCAGTTTTTGCTTCAATTGCAGGATGATTTTACCTCGGCACTGCAGGAAAAATAAATATTCGACGTCTGTCATGTGTGTCTTGTGCCCCGTCTGCTGTAGTGAAAACGGTTGTCATTCAGCAAGTGCTTTCCTATTTTTGTTTAAATTGCAGGTTGATGTTACCTCGGCACTACAGGAAAACAATGTTGGTTTGACGTCTGTTGTGTGTGGTTTGTGCCCCATCTGTTGTAGTTTTTTGTCACCAGCCTTCAGTTGATTGTTGCTTATAATTTTTTGTAAAGCATCATTACTGAGTGTGGAAGTCAAATCTTCTCCAAGAGTTGTTGGATATTAGTGTATCTAACTCTCGTGCAAAAATGTCTACCAAAATTGCAAGCAAAACGAGAAAATAAAGTATGAACAGGATTCAGGAGATGTCGGGGAGACCACTTATAGATTTTTTTGATCCTCTGCCGCAGGAGCATGTTCATCTGCTTCCAAAGTCAAGAAGCAGAGCGACATGTTTCTAGACCCACCCCACCCCTTCAATTAAGCTAAAACCAGCGTCCCTGAACCGTAGTAGGTTACTAACAAAGCCAACACTGCCAGTCGTTAGAGAGCAATTCGCCCGATGCAATTCGTTTAAGTTCATTTTTTAGAGGATCGTGAATATTTTGTGCCATGTGGTGGGGCTTCTAAATATGCGGTGAACGGTCTCTTCTACAACCTTTTTCTTATGTTGGATTATTGCGCAGCTGCGGAAATTCATTACAGCCCCCGTATAGGTTGGTTTTTGGTGCCTCTCAAAATGCATTTAATTACAACAATTTACATTGATTTGACTTTTAAAAATGCTAAACTACCATTTCCATCGGTCAACTCTTTTTCGAATTTTTATTCAATGTAAAGACTGTTGACGTTTTTGAGCAAATTGTCTGTTTCACCACTAACAGTGCTATATATATATATATATATATATATATATATATATATATATATATATATATATATATATATGTATATCGTCCACATATATTTTGATTAATTGCCTTACTCTTTCCTCATCACTGTGTTTTTGTTGACTTGTGGCAATTAGAGCATTACCACACCAGATTTTTTGTTTTAGCCTAGAACTGATCATTAAAATTCTGGCATTTTGTATTAATCATTTATCATGCAAATTTTCACATTTTGTGTTTTTAGCGTCGGCCATTCTGTACAATCTGGTGGATCTCCCTCATTGGGAAAGAACCACTTTTGATATTTGGAGCTGCGGCCTTCACAGTAACAAAAAAGGGACTATTTTTTGGGAAAAAAATTTCACTCCTGCATTTAACTCAAAATGTACTGGTTCTCTTAAGATTTGAGTTCATAGTGCCCTTAACCACATGTTGTTTTTCTTGCAACGAGCAATTCAAAATTATAACCATATGATTAAATATAGCTGAAATATGGTTAAATTTACTTGTTCTATCTGCAAATAGAATTAGTCACCGTAGTGTTGATAATAAATGAAAAAATGTTCACATTTAAAAAAAATGAGTGGTCCAAAAATGGTTCCCTGTGGCACACCGGGATTCAGAATTTCACACTCTGAAAACATGCCGTTAACATTTACTTTTCGTCTGCAGTTAACAAGAAAAAAAAACAGCAGTTTTTTGCTTACTGGGAAAAACCCTTCATTTCACTTTATAAGAACAATGCTATGCGAAAAAAATTGAAAAATTTTTAAAATCTGGAAAAAGTTTCTACAGGAACAGGTTCTCCGCTTTGATGTAAATTAGACGAAATTTTCAAACTACATCAGTTGCTGACTTTTCGAAATCCAAAATGCTTTCTGTTCATTAATTTAGGCTCTTCAATGAAATCAGTCATTTGAGTCAGAAGGAGGCAAGCAAAAATTTTTGCAAAGCTCGGAGCGATAGAAATTGTTTGATAGTTTAAACTATCCAATTTGTCACATTTCATGAGAATTGGTGTTACATAAATTTTTTTTCGTTTTAGTTGGGAAAATTTCCTCAATGCACTCATTTAATGCGAACCGTAGATGTAAGCCTATTACAAATTTGCAGACTTTTATGAGACGAACTGATGTTACACTAGGTCTTGATTCTTAGTTAGTATTAGTAGACCTTCAAGTCATTTATCGTCCTTCAAGTCAATGAACACAGTTCTGTTCCAGTCACGGCTCTGAATGTGAATCGCAGAGTTTACAAGTGTGAGTGTTTACGTATGAAAAAAAAGATGTACCAAAAACCTTGGGATTCACGGTTAAAGACTTAGTTTTAAACTTGATTTTTTACCTGATTTACGGCTGCAACAATGTTGATAGGTGTCAGAAAATAAAATTGACATTTGATTAGACAAAGCTCGAGGCTTCGAGCGAAATTAACAAAACTGACATATCTTTGTCGACTTGTTTAATTTACCACAATGATAGAATTGATATTCGGTACCGACCAAAACGAAGATTAAACTCATTCATTGAACACCAAACTTACCATCAGAGCTAACTACCCCATGAGAACTGAGTTTATTTAAAACAACTCTTCTTCACATTGATCTATTTAATAAATGAACTTCTAACTTTGCATTTTAATCAAGTAACACGCTTAATTAGCCAAAGACATAGAAAATTGCGCACGGGTGGCTACTATAGTGGCGACAGACCTATACTATAATTTCGAACGAGCATTGTCTAATTAAAGGTCTATTTTTTTCTGACACCTACTATAGTGGCGAAAGAGATTAAGGGTAAACAGAAAGCTACCACCCAATAATAATGAGCCATGTACTAATCTCTAAAAGAAATCGATTTGTTTTTGTTTGAAAATCGACTTTCGACACAGGAGTCTGACGTCTTAACATCACTACCCAAATTTTGAACTGGTGTCGGATTCGAAAAGGAACACTGCCATCTTCGAACTTTCAAGTGAGTACTCCATAAAATATCGAATAGTGTAAGTCGCTTGGTACGTGTATTTTCGATAATAAAATAGCGTTCAAAATCAAGAGTATTTGAGTCCAAGATAATTTGACGTAAAACACACCCTCGTGTTTTTGGAATTTGAATTCAAGAAAAAAGACAGTGTCAATGAGACTTAGGAGGTGCTGAGTTACAGTGTCAAGAAGTAGTTCGGGTTTCGAATACAATCATTGAAATAATTTGAATAACAGCAGCTTTTAAAAACACGGATGACGCGGCGCTCCTCAAAAACGTTGTTAACTGATCATGTTAAGGGTTTTAATGATATTGAAATGTATGTTACACATTTTGTGCTCTTGTCACAACTTCAGAAGTGGCAATGAAAAAAAAACAGTAAACGACGCCGAAACCAAAATTGATTAATGGCCGCATTATTTTCCGTTAAGTCTACAAAAGTTGGCTATTGATTTTTATCGTACACTTTCGGGGGACACAAGTAAGAGCTGTGATGAGACCGTAAAAGCTTTCAGACAACATTATAATGAGATACTTGTAGTTTTCCGGGGGAGGCTAGCTAGGAGAGTCCAGCAGCTGGTTGAAAAACTAACAAATTTTCTCGGTGATTTGCAAATTTTAGCCTTGAAAGCGTACCTTCAAGAGTCTAATGAGATAGGAGAACATCTCATTTTGAGGAGATTCCTCGAAATTATAGAAAAAAATCAGCTGCGACTCGATATGGGAAAGAATTTGGGCGACGCGGATATGGCTTTAGACAAAGCTTTAGAAAGAGCACTAAATATTGAAGCAGGCACGAGAATTGAGGAGGAAGATAAAGAGCCGCGGGTTTCTGCCATCCAAACGAATGAAGGCAGACTAATCAATCTAACAGGCAAGTTAATCATAAGTTTTGATCGCAAGGAGCGAGGCCAAAAATATGTCGATGCGGAAGTGAGCGAAGTTCAAAAAAAGCCGGAGATAGAAATAGAAACTAAACTAGCTATAACAGAAGCAGCGCTGATATTAGACGAATCAATTACGACAGTAAAACGCAATCGCCAACACCGGGAGGCGAGAACAGAAGCCGAGATTGGTCGCACGAGAGTCGTCCCGAGCAATCAAAGACAGCCGTGAGTTTTGAGAGAGATAAATATCGCCATTGCGGTCAGCGAAATCAAGCATTTAAGGAATGCAAAAATTGTTTTGAATATGGGAGTCCAAATCGATTCAAACGAAATTGCCCGTATTTAAACTAGAACTAGTTGAAGATGACAGGGCTTCATTTTCAGCTAGCTACGTGAAAACTTTTTTGGCGGAAACAACCCATTGGAGGCTTTGTTTGCCACAATAATGATACAAAACAAACTGATAATGGCCTTAATTGATAGTGAAAGTACTGTTAATCTTTTAAGCGACACACTCTACCAGCAACTGGATGAACCGATTCAGATCAAGGTGTGCAATAAAAGTTCAATAATTGCCCACAATGCAAAAATGCCTGTAAAACGGTCAACAGCTATTCAAGTCCAACTTCAAAAATTTAAATCTGAGATAAAAGCTGAGTTTCTAGTGACCAAAAATGAGATAACGCCTTGTTTATTGGGCATGGAATTCTTAAATAATTTTGACTGTATTTCGAACCCTTGAGAAAACAAACTCTTTTGCGTGAAAATTGGGAAAACATTACAACTTTCATTGATTGTGACAACGAAGGAATAACATTCTATTTTTGATTGCTGCAGAGTATCACGAATTATGTCGTCGCTGCGAAGGCTTCATTAAATGCACAGCTGTCGATAAGCAGGATAACAGAACACAACAAACAGAAATTATAGTCCAGTCAATGAAAGAGTTTGAAGAAAGATCACATTTATTAATAGCAATATCGTTGAGTGACATGTTTGATGATGTCGTACGGGTTCTGAACCCTACATTTGAACAAAGAAATTAACAAAAATGTGAGAATCGCATGTGCGAAAAACATTGAAAAAATTTCAAAAATACAAAAATTCCTGGCAAAATTACAAAATATAGAGATGATTTTGGTTTTGAAAAGCATGTAAACGGAAGTTCAATGAGTTTGTCTTCTGAGGAAATGACAAAAGTGAGGTGACTTTGCAAAAAAAGACGTAATATTTTTGCGAACTTCAAATGATATGAGATTTTGCGAACAAATGTATCATAAAAAAATTTAAAAAAAGATGCTGTGCCATTAGGACGTACATACGGCAGCATGAATTTTGAGAAAAGAAAAGCCATGAAACAAATTGTTGAAGACTTGGAACAAGACGACTTAATCGAACCAACACATTCCGACCGGCATTACCTTCATTACTTGTACCAAAAAAGGATGGATTCTATCGCTTGGTTGTAGATTATCGTGGTCTGAACAAACAAATAGAGAAAACATGCTGGCCTTTACCTCGAACTAATGGGGTTATTGATTCACTAGAGGGAAACATGTACTTCTCGAACATAGATCTCTTGTCGGGTTACTTTCAGATGGCGCTCGAGGAAGATAGTCAGAATTTAACAGCTCTTATAACGCCTCTGGGCCTGAATAAGTGGAAAAGACGCCCTATGGGACTAGCGTCTGCACCCGGAACTTTTCAATTTTCAAAACCTAATGGAGTTAATTTTTAGTGGGATCTCTTACGAAACGGCTCTAGTGTATCTAGATGTCGTGATCGTTTTCAAAAGAAATTTCGCCGAACATCTGAAACTGTTAGGATTGGTTTTCCAACTTTAAGAGGAGAATGAAATAAAGATTAAAAGATCGAAATTCAATTTCTTCCAAAAGCGTGTCATTTTCTTGGGGCACAATAAGTCCGAGAGAGGAGTTGAAGTCGACCCAGAGAAAATAAGAGCGTATCATCCTCCCTAAAAATACGTTAGAGTCTTTCAAGGCCTTGTGGGCTATTTTCGAAAAATTATTCCGGGTTTGGAAAAAAAACAACAGAACTTATTTATAATATACTGAATAAGTCAAATAAATTTGAATGGAGAACAGAGTGCAAAAGTGCGATAACCGAGATAAAGAAGAAGCTTTTAGAAGCCCAAGTTTTAGGTTATCCAAACGATAGGGATCCGTATACATTAACTACGGATGCTTCGTTGACAGGAATTGGAAGGAGGATAGAGTTATTGGATATGCTCGCAAAACTTTGAGTAAACATCAGCGAAATTATACAGCCACTAAGCAGGAATTGTTTGCAATCGTTCATTTTACGCAACATTTTTAAAACTATTTACTTGGTCAGCACTGTTTAATTATAACGGACCGCCGGGCCCTTGTCTTGATCTATAGTTTAAAGAACCAGGCGACATGGTTGCAAGTTGGATAGATAAACTTGGGCAATTTATTTTTGTCATCAAGCATAAAGCAGGCAATCCCACACGCTGACTGCCTGTCGCGCACAAACTTAGAAAATGATGAACAAACAGCTTTTGCTAACGCTATTGCGATGGACGCAGAGCAAGACAATACCGACTTTGGTAGTCGAGGTTGGCAGTTACACAAATTGCAGAGAATAAAACTACGAGAATCTCAGCAAAAAGAAAAACTAGTGAAGCATACACCTGGGTACTGAACAAAAAAGACCGGAACCACGGTAAAAGAAAAATGGAGCATCAGAGGAGTTATGAAAATACTGGGTTCATTTTACAAATTTTTGTCTCATAAAAGGGATTTTGTATCGTAAACACAAAGAAGAACCCAACTTTGAGACTGTTTACCAAATGCTTGTACCATGGGAGAGAGTGTCCAACGTGCTTGAACTGTTGCATGACTCTCCTAGCGAAGGTGACTTTGTGATTGAGAAAACATGCCAAAGGGCCTGTGAAACATTTTTTTGGCCGTTCATGAGAATGGACGTAAGAAACGGGATAGAAAGCTGTGACGTGTTCTTAAAAAGGAAAGCACTAAGCAAAAACATCAACTTCCCGGGTCTCAGGGAAACAAAAACAGTTTGCTTATCGGTGATTAATTCAGTAATTGGTACGAAGCAGTAGCTTTACCCAATCAAAAGGCAAAAACCGTGTCAAGAGCGTTTGTTGAACAGTGGATAGTGAGATTCCGCTGTCCAGTCAACCTACACAGTGACCAAGTGCCAAACTTTATGTCAAATTTATTTTGTAGTCTTTGCACTGAAGAAGGAATTCAGAGGACGTCAACAACGTCCTACCACCCACAAGGGATCGTGATGATTGAAAGAACAAATCGGACAGTAGAAGAATGTCTCTCCAAATACATAGGCCAATATCAAAATAAGTGGACCAAGTTTCTACATTTAGCGGTGGTGGCCTATCGGTCATCAATCCATAGTGTAACAAAACACAGCTCAAGTATGTGGTACTGGGTTTTCAACTGTTGCTACCTATAGACTGCATCTATAGCACACCACAGACCGTATTATATGCCAGACAAAGTGACTCACAATGATTTCACAATGAAACAGAAACTACAAGAAAGGCTTCAGTTGGTGCGAGAATATATGGATGTCAAACAAGAACGCCACAAGACCTATTATGATCGCAGTAGGTATGGAACGAGCTCTAAAGTTGTCGAAGAAGTATTAGTTTTCAGCGCAACGGTTAAAAAAGGAGAAACAAGAAAATTGATTCTTTCTATAGAGTACCATACACAATATTTGAAATTATAGACGTTTGGAATTTCAAGGTAGAAGACAAAAAGACGAGGAAAGCTATTCAAGTAAATCATGACCGACTGAAAAAATATAAAATACTAGAAAAACAATTCAAACCTGAGCCTAAGGCGAAACGAAAAACAACACTTAAGGCGGAAAAAGATATCAATTTGAGCAGCTTAGACGATGATGATATCATTGGAATAAAACCATCAACAGACAGTGAAAATAATCAAAACAAAAAGAATCAATCTGAATGCTAACGATTCACTAACTATTACAAACGACAGGTCTGAGAATGAAGCTAAAGAAACAAACCTCTAAATAGCAAGAGAAGGCAACCAAAATTGAGGAGGGAGGAGGTACAACTTCGTTGAAACGGACAGAATACACGAGAAAAAAAACTGCAGAAACAAAAATTCCAAAACCCGAAAAACCGCAGGAGTCTAGTAGTAAAACAAAAAATAATGACAAAAATTAATGGTAACCCCAAGGCACCAAAAAGGGCTACAAGGTCTAGCAGCCGATTAATATGGGTGCTCAAGAGATTACAGAATTACTTTGCTGAACAAGATGAAGAGTACCCTAGCAGCCAAGAAACTGATGACTTTTTTGTTTTAGGAAAATTTAGAAAGAAATAATGGAAACGAAAAGAAAGTTGAGTTCTTCCGGGCATCGTGTGATGGAGTATCATTATGTTTGTATCTGGCATTCCTAGCCATTTTTGTTTCTCACTTAGACTGTATCAAGTTATACAGTTATGATTTTTACAGTATCGTGAAAACAAATATCTATTCTCTAGATCAGAGCATGAACTGTGATAACAAAATTTGGGCATCGAAAACAATAGAAAAGGGTAGTTTGATATATGCTGAGGTTCAGCCTAAGATAAATTTGAAAATTTTTGCATGTACGAAGCGGCATATACAGTGTCGGCGCTTAAAAAAGCAACATATTTGATGATGCCGTTTTCCCATAGAAAATTCAAGACTACTAAATTAAATATACCCTTTAAATGAGGGAATTTGTAGGAACATTTCAACATTAACAACCAGACAACTTTCATCAGGGGAAACAATTCACACAAAAACAAATATGAAGATTTTGCATAGGAAATCTTAGAGGAAAAGCAATTCGCTTGTGTGGACAGCAGGTAAAAACACCCAGAGTCCAAAGTGTTTTTTACTCCGAAGAGAGTTCAGAACTGAAAACTGGTAATCTTAAAATAACCATGGAAATTTCTCTTTCAAGCTTTAATGACACCTTAAATTTCGAACTTCTCAAAGAGAGGGAACTTTTTTTTCTGAAAATTAGAACGCTCCAATGCGAAATTCAACGACTGAAAATTCAAACAAAGATTGAAAAATCAAAAAACTTTGTTAGTCCATCTGTAACGCTCTTCGAGAAAGGAACGCGCGTTGAAAGAGCAGAATCAGTTTTAAATGTTCATAAATACGCCAAGATGGTAAGAACAATAACTAAACTGCCTTTTGGCACAGAAAAATTTCCTATGTTAGTAGAGGGTCAGAACTCTTCTTCTATTAGATAGGACCCTATTACAAAATTTTGTGTCATAATTATACAATCGCTGCATGCAACCCGCTGTACACAAATGCTGTCAGGGAGGAGATGAAAGCCCCAAGATTAGCAGATGATCTATTTAGGTAGTTGACGATCATTACTCTTTACCGATTAAGAAGCATTGCCTGAAACATTTTGTTTTAACTGATTTTCTTTCTGAAAATGGTATGTGGTGCAAAGCTCAATTCATTTAAGTATCAACCAGTTTGAAGTGCCATCCTGAAGTGACCTCTGATCAGACGGTGCCAGACGAAAGTGTAGTAAACCATAGAATTTACGGTATTACTTGCTCTTAAAATAGATATTTAACGCACTATTCGAAACTTCACAATAAAAGGGCGAACAAAAAGAGATGGTTAATTAGAGTAAACAGGACGTTAGCAATATAAGGAAAGCATCATAAATAACGAGAAGAATCATCAAGGAATTTCATTTTGACGGGAGGCGTCAAGAAAATGGGTAAAAATAACCAACGATTAATCAACCATTGATAGGGCCAAAATCAAAGACTGTATTTGGAACTAAACCTCTTATAATTGAGCTGCCTTTCTCTAAATAGCATTACATCTTCTCATCTTTTGAAACATTTTGTATTTCAGGTCAAAAAAATCCAACTCTGTATTAAACCGTTTGAATATTTACATCTTCATAATTAAATTAAAGTCTTAGACTTAGAGAATTTTCATCAGTAACCCCGAGGTTTGAAGTGCTAAAAAAAACCCAACACAAACGGTTACCGTACACAGTTCACGGATATTACACAGGCGACAGAGATGGGGTTAGTGGGGGCCGTCACCAAGCTTGTGAACCAATTGTCAGTAGATGACAAACAGCGAGAAAACCGTCAAAAACAATCTAGGGAGCGAAGTAGTTCCCGGGGACGGTGGGGTGACGACAGACTCGATAGAGGACAGCAGCGAGATCGTGGATTCAACGATTGGCGGCGATTTCCAACGCCAGGACCTAGTCACCCAGACAGATCTTTCGGAAGAGATGAACCATCCAGGAGGAACGACAGGCAGGGTTTCAAGTGCAGAGCTTGTAGACAAGAAGGACACATGTCGAGGAATTGTCGCGATTGTTTCCGATGTGGAAGTTCCCAACACTTGAAAAGAAACCACCCTTTCAAAACGAAAACCACTGAGAACTGTAATGTCATAAGAGTTTGTTCGACAAACACAATTAAATGTCTAAACGCAGAAATCAGTCTTCATGGGAACAGGTGCTTTGGATAAATAGACAGTAGAAGTAGTATATCTTTTTTGAGCTGGTTTACATACGAAGAATTAGGCAAACCCGGAATTTTGCAAACATACACAAAGCGAGTGTTAACAGCCAATAACTTAATTGTGAAAATGATAGGAAGAGTAACGCTGTTGGTACAGTTGCAACCAAGATCCCCGGAGGATGAACAAGAATTTGTTATAACGGCAGAAAAAGTTATAGAATGTCTGCTGGGAATTGTTTTCCTGAAAACCAATAAATGTGTATTGAACTTACACGAAGAGAAACTATATAGCAGTCACTTTAAATTTTCAATACAGTTTATCACAGAGAAAACGCAAGGTGTTCAGGTTTTTGCAATTGCGGGACGAAACACTTATATACAGAGTAAAAAAGAAAGTCTAATGAGAATTAGATTAGCTGATAAAAACGGAGAAGGAAATCCTGGAGGTGAAAGATTAGCGGAAGCAATTGAACATTTTGAACTAAAGACTGGTTTGCCTTTAGCCGCCTGTATGATGTCAATGAAAGATGTTTCTAGTTCGATAAAAATCTTAAACCTGGCGGACGCACCAGTGACCTTGTATAAAAGCACTAAAATAGGAACCTATTTTGAAAACAAATAAAATTTAGTTGTGAATGGAATTTTCTCAAATAAAAAAAAAGCCAAAAACAATGAAAACTTTCAAATGGCAAAACACGCAAATTCGGAAGGTTCTAATCTAAATAACCAGCAGAAAGAGAAGTTACGGGAACTGTTCATGAAACATCAACAAATTTTCTCCCAAAACTCGAATGACTTTGGATATTGTGACAAAATTAAACACCAAATTAAGCTCAACAAAGATGCCTAGCAGTTCAGAAGAAATTAGTGGAGTGTGAGTTTTGATAAAAGAAAAGTGTTACGCACTGAAT